>NC_067473.1:34962624-35264624 GCF_947179515.1 Apodemus sylvaticus | reverse complement strand
TACATTGCTTTTTTGTAGGTTGATTATTTTCATTATATTAATCCTACTGACCCATGAACACAAGAGATTTTCCATTTTCTTGTGTCTTCTTCAATGTCTTAAATGTTTTTATTATGCAAGTTTTTCACGTGTTTGACTAGAGTTAGCTCAAGATTATTATTTGAGCCTGCTGAAAAAGGTACTATTACCTCAGTGTCTTTATTAGTAGGCTTGTCATTTGTATATATAATAGGTACTGAGATCTGTGTCTTACTTTTTTATCCCTATACTTTGTTGAAAGTGCTTGTCAGCTGTAGAAATTGCCTGGTGAAGTCTTTAGGGTCTTTTATCAATAAAATCATATAATCCTGAAATAAAAATGTTTTAACTTCTTCCATTGATAATTCTCAGTTGTCTAATTGTTTTAAGACTTCTTTGGGTACTGGATTGAATAGATATGTTGAGAGTGGACATCCTTTTCTTATTCCTGATATTGGTAAAAGTGCTTTGAGTTTCTTTCTGATTAGGTTAATATTGTCTACTATCTATGGGATTATTATAAATTGGCTTTATTATGTGAAGGAATCATATCAATTATATTTTACTCAAAGTTACATATAATACATATAAGTATATAGGTAAACATAGCATAGATACATTACATTCATACATTAAATGAAGTTGCTTGGGATGCTAGGGCTTTCTCCAAGAACCATACACAATATAATAAAGATCTCAAAAAGACATGAAAAACCTTGCTTTTAGTTGGTTAGGAGAGTCTCACAGATACCCCAAACAATATACTGGCCCTGAGCTTCCTCCCAGAAATTGAATGCAGTTTTTATTCATTAAGAAATTATAAACTTCACATACAGCCTTTTGGGCTGGATCTGACCTGAAGGCCTCCTTCCCAAGGACTATCTTTCCTAGTAGCAGATGGTAACTAGTAATATTGTCAGGAAGTAAAAGAATAAATAGTCCTACTTAGCTCTGTCAACTCTAAGCCACAAGGATCAGTGTGACACTCATATCTTGGTTATAACCAACAGCTCTCTAATTTGACCCAATGCCCACTCTGTGGGAGGAAAATAACGGCTAGTATTTTAAATTTATAAATTTAGCTAACTACCATTGACTAGTGAGGTCATGAATCTTAGAGGAGAACTGAGTACTGCCAGTTTTACTAAACTAGAATAATTTCTAACTATATTCTAAATACTTAACCTTAAACTCAGAGATAAATGCAGCTCTGACTCCTCATCAAGTAAGATTCTTTCTGCAGTAGATGGAGACCATTATAGAAAGTCCCAAGTGGTCAAAATGCAGAAAATTAATTGATTTTGGTGTGCTCAGCCTCAACTGATAAATCTACAATACAGTCCCCACATATAAGGTTCATGGAACCTCACAGAAGAAGGAGAAGAAAGATTGTTAGAGACAGAGGACCAGGGAGTCTGCTACAAAATATGACATGAAAGTTTCACCATAAAATTTCAATGATATTCTGCCCAATAAGACCTGAACAAATACCTAGACCATTTGACTTGGCAAAATGGGTGGGGAAAAATCTCATGGGGCCTTATATGTAACTGAGGAGTTGCAAGCATTCAGCAATTGATAGAAAAAAGAACTAGAGATAAGTCCCCTAATTGGTTATCCAGTATCAATGGCTAGTCTTAAAAATATGTGCATGAAAGTAACAATAAATTGACTCTTAAAGTTGTAGTTAAGTCTTTATTCATGGTATACATTACATATTAAAGATAAAGAGGCCATACATTTAGAAACAGGGAGCATGTGTTAGAGGCAAGGATGGAATTGACATAAAATTATTTTATTTTAATATAAAATATAAAACCATTTTCATAGTTATTTAACTATTCCATGATATTATAATTTACATTTATGCATTAAAATAAATGTGTTTTTATTATAAAATGCTGCATATTCAGTCCTAAGTTTGAGTAATAAACAAGTTAAAAAATCTGTAATTCTGCACTGTTAAAACATATTTGATTTTCTTTGCTGTCCATTCACTAATTTATATATACATTATGTGATTGAATATGTCAGTTATTTTATGTATAGCATTACTGTTTGGTCCTATCAGATATTTTATAATTTATATAGACAGTTGCACAGAGAGACCACACATCTTTCTTCAGGTATTTTTATTTCAAATATCTAAAGATATGAAAGGGGACTTTTAAATACAACAATGGTGCATAGACAGTCCTCTCTTATTGAGCACATTAGCATAGTAGAATAACTACCCAGGGTGATCTACAGTCGGGCTTATGCATAATACCTCTAATCAGTGATCACTAAGAAATGTCAAGGAATGCATGATTTCTTTGCCCATGCAAAAAGAGGTTGATCTCAATTGCCTTTCTAAAGTTTTATTAACTCCTACAGGGAGGGATGAAGAGACGAGTAACTTTCGTTCAAAAGAAAATCCAGGGATGTAACCAGAATACCATATGACTATTTCACTTGAATCAGTCACCTTGCTGAGGCAAGAAAGAATATGTCTTAATGAAATAGCTCTCATCTTACTTTAAAAATCTCTCCATAATGTTTTCTTCAGAGAAGTGTCATTGATTTTCACCTTTGAAAGTAGATATTAAAATAATTTCTTAGCATTATGCTGATAGTTTTCATGTGGAATAAATTTTGACTCTCAGTCTTACACATAAAATATATTTTAAGTAAGTTGTTTGTTCATATATCTTACTTTATAACAATGTTTGTCACTGGGCTGATGCAGCTACCAAGCAGGCAAGACTTTGTATAACATGTGTGTTTCCTAGTTTCCACCAAAAAACAAACAAGCAAACTAAAATACCTAGTCACTTGTGACAGATTTGAGCACTGGCTTCAGAGTTTCTTACACTTTGGGAATGACACAGTTAAAGTTTATCATTCTCTGGAAAATTCACCAAAGTTCAGGCCTGAAGAATAGGAAGAAAGGTATAAAGGTTTTAGGCCATTTATTTAAGATATATTAAGATGATTACTCTGACTAAAACCTGAGAGCGAAAATCTATGAACATCTGAATAAGAAAAATGTTAGTAATTTCTAGAAATAATCCAGGGGACCTAAACTGGGGCTCCTAGTCTACCCTTGACCCATATCTCTTGCTCTAATGATTGACATTTAATAACAGCAAGAAAGACAAGGACCACAATTTTAGCTACTTTTATAAAGGATTCAGATTCAGTGTCATGCTATCTAGAGTTAGATACAACAAACCATAGTTGTGTAGCTTAAAGGAGAGATGTTTACCAAACAATCAGAATGTGACAGTGTGCTCATTCTGACCTTACTGCTCACACCTGGCCACGCGTAGAACATCCTCCCCCTCATTTTCTCTTCCTTTGCACTGGGTTACTAGGTTAGGTTCCGTTTAGTCATTTTCTAGGATACAAACACTTATTTTTTTCTGTACACTAAGAAAGCAAAGGCAGGGATGTCCAGCCTCTCTTCAGATAGGGAACAACCCCCGTTTTCATAAAGGTAAAGCAAAGTGAGCAAGCCATTTCTGAACTAGAAGCTGCCTGCTCTTGGAGCAGGGCCTGGTGACAAGGGTTCTCGCAGTGTTCTCATTAGCTGTTCCAAGAACCAAACTTACAGCGGCTGTTCTTCTGTTAGCTCCTGCCAGAAGATGTTCTTCTCCAAGCAGAGGTGTAGCTTCCAGAGATAGACTTCAGTAGAGAGGAATGCAATAAGCAATAGCTTTGACAGGGACTTCCTGACTTTGCCCCATGACATATAACTCCAGTCGTGGTGGTGGTTTGTCCAGTATGTTCCTCATCATCCCTGGGGTGGCCACTGGTGAAGGATTTTCTCCTCTTTTATCACTAGAAAGCGGCAGTGACTTGCTGCATTGCCCTCTCTGTCATGCATCACAGATCAATAAGGAGATGGTAAAAGAATGCAAGGTAAAGCTCTGAAGTATCAAGATTATTTAAAGTTGTGTTTGAGCCAATTTCCGAGTCAGAATTCCTACTTTCTGACTTTTTCACTTACTGCTCTTTCCTATCCTTGCAGGCAGATAGTACCTTATTCTGGTTTCTGATTCTTTGGCTTGCTTGTCTGTTTCTCATTCTTAGATCTCTCTCTCTCTCTCTGTTTTTCTCTCTTTCTTACATTTTATGCATATTTGGCTATGTTTATTTTTGTAGTGGAGGGTTTATATGTATGCAGTATGCAGGTGCATGTGGAGGCTAGAAATATACATTGGGCATCATCCTCAATAGCACTCCAAATTATTTTTTTGAGATAGAGTCTTTCACTAACCCTGGATTTCACAGGATCCAACTAGACTGCATGGCCAGTGAATTCCAAGGACCTCCCGTCTCTGTCTCTCCAGCATTGGGTTTATAGGCATGAACCTCTGGTCTCTGTCATGTTGTTATTTCTTGATGTTATTTAACACAAGTTCTAAGGATCAAACTCATGCATGTGTGCCAAATTCTCTACTGCTTTTTTTATTCGATATATTTTTTATTTACATTTCAAATGATTTCCCCTTTTCTGGCCCCCCACTCCCCAAAAGTCCCATAAGCCCTCTTCCCTTCCCCTGTTCTCACATCCACCCCTTCCCACTTCCCTGTTCTGGTTTTGCCCTATATTGCTACTGCTTTTTTTTTTTTTTTTTAATATTCTCTGGTGGTACAGAGTGCGAATCTCTAATCCCTATCAACTCTTAACTTTCTCAGAGTGTATTCATCCTCAAACCATAGGGAAAAGAGTCCAGTGCTGAGTTTGAGGCCTTCTACTTATTATCCGAACCCAGATTTTCAGTAATAATTCTGGAAGGCATAAAAATCTTGCTGGCACTTCTGAGTGGTCTTGCCCTGACTGTGTGCTTGGATATATTCCTTCCTACCTGTATCAGGTATACTTTTATGTTTACAGCTATCACCCCTCTCAGACACTTTTCCCAGAAACTGATTGTTAGCCCAAAGGAAAAAAAAGTCTCAGGTCAAAGATATTTAGAAGATGGAAGCTTTGTTTAAGCTCTCTAGGAGAACTGTCAACTCTTGAGGCAACTTAGGTGAGATTTTGTCTCTGAAATATCAGAACCAGGGTAGTTTTTTCCGAGCTTTGTGTCTAGGGTTCTTTCTGACCTCCCAGAATTGCAAGTAGGAAAATACTGTTCCTTGGCACAACTTTAAATGACCCTTAATGTGTGGGAAAATTGCTAGAGAGTTTCCAGATGCTGATATAATTGAACTTGAAAAGATCCCTCCATTTTTTTTCCTTTCTGTATCTCTCTACATGTATATTCTGGGTCAGAATGCAAATTTAATTCCTTGACAAAAGTTCCCCAAGGTACATATGCAAATGTACACTAATTATGGTTATGCATTACATATGACTATGCCCTTCCTTGTAACAGTATTGCTTTTCATTATTAGAAATTTCCATGTATTAAATATTTATCATTGCTGTGATAAGTTAACATGGGACCATGTCATTGGCTGTTTCTTTTACAAGTTTTTTTTCCCCTCCAATATGTTAACATTGTAAGCCAGCATAATCTGATCATTGGAGCTGCATTTGATTGGAAAGAAGTTTTGGTAACATGATGTAATTACTGTTGAAAATTTCCACTGGGATATATCAGAAATATTAGTAAACAAAGGACATGGAAGATAAATAACTTAAAAATTAGGTAGACATTTGAATATATAGCAATAATCATGAATATGGAGAGATAATACCAAGGATGTTGGTTTGACTTATCTTAGATATATTTTGGAAGGCTAGCAAAACAGCAATAGCCTTCTGAACAGCAATTCATGACAGAAGGTAATATGCTAGAAAACTTATGAGAATATGTAAATTTTATTAATAGCCAGGGGTAAGGGTATAGATTTCTAAAGATAGATTAAGGGTTTGACTTTTAATTAGTAGTTTCCTAACTTATTTAGTATCAGTGTAACTTTTGGAAATTTAAATATTTTACTTATTTTTTAACTTTTCTACTTTATTAAATGACATTCATGTTATAGTATTTATGTCAAAAGCAATTGTAAGAACAAATTCATGCTTTATAGAATATAAAGATCCTATGCATACAATTTTTATTACTTTTGGATATATTATGATTTTAAAACAATGCTCTAGGACATGTGCAGACTGTAATTTAACACACAGCATGACAGACAGAGGCTCTGGCATAATGGAGTGTTCAGCTCAAAGTCAGAATAGTGTCACTGAGTTGTGCTTTGTGTAAGAATTCACTAGAGTTTTTCCCCAGAGCTTAATTGCATATAAGCTTGCGGAATATTTTGAGAAGTGATTTCCATGTTTATGCTTTTGATTATTCAGCCATGTAAATAAGGGGGCAAGAGTTGCATTTGGACATTTCTAAATCATGAGAGTGATCCACTGAAACATTCTAACTAGAACTGATGATTTCTTCCCTTCAGATTGTAAACTACATACTCGAATGTTAATACTTTAACACTATATTACCTAAAAATAATCTTTTAACAGTTCAGTTTCATCTAATTCTAAAACATTTGGTATTTGAAAAAATACCCAGTAGTTTGAAAAGAATCTGTCGAGAAATCTCCTTTGAGAGTTATAGTTTTCTTTTGTCTTTTTTTTTTTAGCCAATGCAATGTAATTTCAGTTTAATTTTAAAGTTATATTTTGAAATTAGCTTGTTAACTAGTTTTATAATGCTCTGTCACTCCAAGAAGACATGGGTTATTAATACAAAACTGTGGAACAAAAAACATAATATACATCCCTATGAGCTAGTAGTCAGGGCAGCTTCAGAGATCCTCCAAGCACCCTCCAAAACCATTGCCACTGTACTTGGTTATTTACCAAATCTTTGTGGTAAAACTGCTGTGTGAAGACACCTTTCAACTACAAGAAAGAGAAATTACTCTCAGAAGAACCATAAAACCTCATATCTGCTGTCTAGCTTTCATAGGGTCACAAAATGCTCCATGGGCTGGTAAGATATTGGGGGTATACATTGTCTTACCCAGTATGGGCTCTCTATATTACAACATAGACATTCCAGCCAAGCTGTACCTACCAGTGCAAGAACACCATGACTATTATGAGGTATCTAATGGCATTCTCATTAGATCTGAAGAAGGAAATTCCAAACCTTGTGTTGTAATCCTGCTGAACTGTCCCTAGTCATAGGTGTTAGGGTAGAATCTGATGTTTTGTTAAATGGTCACTTACTATTTGTACATATGTTCCTAAATGAATGACTATGCAATATATACACCTTGTGGGATCTACTTTACTCATTTTGTTTTGTGTGTGTGTGTGTGTGTGTGTGTAGAAACACAATGAGAATCTCCTTTATCTGGAATCATCAAGTATCTTCTCTCTTCTTTCAAACCCTGAGTAAACATATCATCTACTGAAGAACAAGTTTCAATGGGACGTAATCTGGAGATTCATGTAAGTGAGAAAGTCCTCTATTTCTCAGCTGCATCCACCTATCATTTGCTTCTGGTTTTGAACCAAGGTCTCACCAAGTTTTCTGTACTTGGCCTTGAACTCACTCTGTAGTCCAGGTAGGCCTTGAGTCATCCTGTCTCCTCCACCTCTGGAGTATCTGGGATTATACAACAACTCCATTAGGCCCAGCTTCCGGATGCTATATGAGGACATTTTTGATTTTTCAGTTTCTGTGATGAACACTGGAAGCTCTTTTTGTCTCTTTCATATTTTACTTAATGACAATGAAAATCTTTATGTGATGCAAGGAATACATATTGTAATTTTAAAATTTGTTATTTGGAATATTTCAGAAAACTCTTTTAATGGCCATGTTTTAGGAATCATATTGTTTTTAAGCCTCAAATCTGCTGCCCATGCTGAGAGAATGCATCTTTCCTACCTGAGATGAAGAAGGATTCTTTCCCTCATGAAAGAGGATATCATGAACCTGGCTTTAGTGATGCAAAAGAGTAAAAGAAGGCTATAGATGGCTAAAGGTACTAAGATGTAGGAGTTCACAGTCCATGTCTGCTGAACCCTTTCGCCTCCACATTTCCTAAATGTGTTTCATGTAAATGGCAAAGGTTTTTTTTTTTTAAAAAAAAACATCTGAATCTGCTATCTATTTGTAATAAGATTAAACAAATTTAGAGTTCTACTAGAATAGAAGATGAAAAGGAATGGGAAGCTGATAGTTAGGCAGTCAAAGTTCATGCAATAGCCTTTTAAATAGATAAACCTTGATGTTTGGTGCTGTTTATTTGGTTTTTAAGGATACTTGACCTGGAGATGTGGCTCCACGTGTATGGCGTGTACTTGCTGCCAAGACTGATGACCCAAGTTTGATCCTGGAACTTCCATGGTGAGTTGTATAAAAATCAATGAGAAGTAAAGTAGTTCATTTAAGTGATATATTAATTAGATTGAGTATATCAGTTAGTGTGAATTAATATGTAATAAGAGGGCAGTTGAATCTTTCATGTAAATAAACACACATGCACACACACACACACCACTTAACCTCAGGAATATTGTGTTTACAATGGAGCTTAAGTAAAATCATGGTCAGATGGAGATGATTAATTACCTTAAGATAAATTAATTTCAGCAAAATGAGAAGATATATTTTCTATATTTTTCAGGTTTTTCTAATAAAGTATTTATAGAGGATTTTTGTGGAAACTGAACAAATGAGAGATTGTCTAATTAATTCATACAGGAGTATTATTCAAAACTATAAAAAATCAAATATTAACTAACATAAATGTTAATATTAATTTTACGATATGCCAACATAGTTCAAGTAATTTTCTTCAGTAAAACTTTATCAGTTGTAAGAAACCAAAGAAACTATAAATATTATGGATTTACTATTCATCAAGCTTCATAACAGGTAAACTGTCTAACATCTTTTTCATGACATCATATAATTTTAGAATATGGGAGAGGAATGGCTTATTCTCTGGAGTATTTTCTAAATTTTTTCACTGGCCATAAATCTACGAATTTTCCACAATTGTTCTCAGATAGGAATTACACTTCAAATTATGAACACTCTAGTGTAATTTGAACATTGAATCAGGGCCATGTATCTGATAACTGTGAAGACAATGTCTCTATTGTAGTAAATTTAACAATGCTTATTGCATGACATTTTATTAATAATATTAATTCATTTCTAACTCAACATAATATTTCAATAACTATTGACAGGCGTATATAAAACTGAAGGGAAAGGAATGGGATTAAACACATAAATTCAGCATTGTTTTAGACTTTTTAAAATTAATCATTGCATTCATTTGTATTTCAAATGATATCCCACTTCCTGGTTACCCCTCTACAACCCCCCTCTCACATCTGCCCTCTTCCTCCTCCCCTTTGCCTCTATGAGGCTGTTCCCTCCACACTCTCCCTCCTTCTTTTAACTCATACCTCCCTATCTTTAAAACACCTGTCATCTCAGATACCTGGGAACTATGCAGGAGACTTGCAGATAAACTGAAAGGATTGCACTTTTCACTTTGTGTTGATGCATTCAAATAACAGCCACCAATGCGTGTTTTTGTGTAAAGGAAATTATTTAGTAATTTAGGTTAGGCGGCAGCAGCAGCGGCAGTGCAGCAGTGGCTGGTCCAGCTGAAGGGCCATCAGCAATGGAACCAAGGCGACACAGGGTCCAGTAAGGCCCTGCGCCCACGACCACTGACCTTCGCTGACCAGCCGGGCGGCAAGCAGCTGCGGTTGTGCGGCGCCTTTCGCTGCACGGAAGCCACTTCAGAACTCGGCCTCCCACCAGTCAGGAGAGGTGCATCCATCTTGGTTTCCGACTCCAGGGATCGGACAGACTGAGGTACACAAACATAATCCGAGGCCAACACCGCAGTGGTCTGAGCCCGACGGGCGTTGGCCTGCACCCAGGCCCTGGGCTGGTCGGGGGGCCATCGGGGTGCCAACCCAGCCAGGAGGTTTTTTGCCCAGGCCTGCGCGCGCACCGCCATTTTGCCTGCAGGACGACAGAGAGCTCTGGCGGGCAGACCTGTAACAGGCATAGCCTGAGGCTAACAAAGCGGAGGTCTAGGCCCCAAAAGGCACAGGACTGACCCCAAGAACTGGGCAGCTTGGTGGGCCATCTGTGAGTCAACCCGCCCAGGAGGTTGTTAGCACAGCAGACTCTCCCGGCGCTTTCAGGGAGCGCGGGCACGCCCGCCCGCCATCCTAGTCACCTGGCGGACCCAATTAACAGTCATAGCCCTAGGGGAACTTTGCTCAGACCTTGGCCTCCCAGGCTTTTGCCTGGACTCAGGGCCTGGGCGGCCAGGCTAACCTTGTGTGTGCCAGCCGGTTGGGAGATCGGCTGCCCAGCGGAGTGAGCGGAACACAGGGGAGGTCACAGCAGCATACACCGTCGGCACTCCCTGGGGGTGCACACGGGCTCCATCTGGGCCACAGACACAATCTGGGGCAAGGCCTCAGGCGGAAGCCCTCAGCTCAACTCTCTCCGCTTCCGGATCCAGATCAGCCTGGGCGGCCGCACCACATCTCCAGGTCCTGCAAGAGGCTAGCTGGGCTTCCGGGCGGCCAGCTGGGAGAAGTCAGTGTGCTCCAGTGAATCCAGCGGGCCCCAGCGGGAGCCTTCAGGTGCCTGCTTTGGGATCTGAACAGCCTGGGCAGCAGTACCCTGTCTACAAGCAGTGCAGGAGGTAAGCTGTGCACCAGAGGCCAACTGGGAAGGGGCAGCTTGCACTGGGGAGTCCAGCACTGACAAGACAAACTAACACCAGTGAGAACTAGATGGCAAAAGGCAAACGCAGGAACGTCACTAACAGAAATCAAGGCAATATGGCAACATCTGAACCCAATTCTCTTCTACAAACATGTCCTGGATACCCCATCACACCAGTAAAACAAGATTTGGATTTAAAATCACTGGTCATGATGCTGGTACAGGAACACATGAAGGACATACTTAAAGAAATTCAGGAGAAAATGGATCAAAAGTTAGAAGCCCTTGCAAGGGAAACAAAAAAAATCATTGAAAGAAATCCAGGAGAATACAAAAGCCAACAAGGAGGAAATGCAAAAAACACTTAAAGAAATACAGGAGAACTTTGGTCAACAGGCTGAGGTCATGAAAGACGAAACACAAAAATCTCTTAAAGAAATACAGGAGAACTTTGGTCAACAGGCTGAGGGCATGAAAGACGAAACACAAAAATCTCTTAAAGAAATACAGGAGAACTTTGGTCAACAGGCTGAGGTCATGAAAGAGGAAACACAAAAATCTCTTAAAGAATTACAGGAAAGCACAAACAAACAAGTGAAGGAGCTAAGCAAAACCATTCAGGATCTAAAATCAGAAGTAGAAACCACTAAGAAAACTCAAAGGGAGACAACTTTGGAGATAGAAAGCCTTGGGAAGAAATCAGGGGACAGAGATGCAAATATCAACAACAGAATACAAGAAATAGAAGAAAGAATCTCAGCTGCTGAAGATTCCATAGAAACCATGGACTCAACAGTTAAAGAAAATGCAAAATGCAAAAAGCTTGTAACCCAAAATATCCAGGAAATCCAGGACACAATGAGAAGACCAAACCTAAGGATTATAGGCATAGATGAGAGTGAAGATTTACAACTTAAAGGGCCAGCAAATATCTTCAATAAAATTATGGAAGAAAACTTCCCTAACCTAAAGAGAGAGGTGCCCATGAATATACAAGAAGCCTACAGAACTCCAAACAGACTGGACCAGAACAGAAATACTTCCCGTCACATAATAATCAAAACACCAAATGTTCTAAACAAAGAAAGAATACTAAAGGCAGTAAGAGAAAAAGGCCAAGTAACATATAAAGGAAGACCTATCAGAATCACAGCAGACTTTTCACCTGAGACTATGAAGGCTAGAAGGTCCTGGGCAGATCTCATGCAGACTCTAAGAGAACACAAATGCCAACCAAAACTACTATATCCAGCAAAACTCTCAATCACCATAGATGGAGAAACTAAGATATTTCATGACAAAACCAAGTTTACCCAATATATATCCAAAAACCCAGCCCTAAAAAGGATAATAGGAGGACAACACCAATACAAGGAGGGAAACATCACCCTGGTAAAAGCAAGATAGTAACCTTTCATCAAACCCAAAAGAAGTTAAGCATTCAAATTTAAAAAATAATGTCAAAAATGATAGGAAGTAACAATCACTATTTAGTAATTTATAATCATCTTTTAAAATCAGTACAGTTTGTTACAGTTTTGAACTAAGAGATTGAAATCAAGGAAAGCAAGTTAAAAAGAAAACCATCTTATTTGGCTAATCACCATACAGAAGAAAACTTGTTCCCATGTAGAAGCGATACATAACATTGTAGAAGTGGTGCACAGCATCCTGGGTACCAATGACATAAATCTAATGCAAGCTGACATTGATACTCATTAGACTCTGATCCTCTGGCTGGCCCTGCTGATTCCTGGCTGGGTGGCAGTAGGTATTAAGGCTGTGGATCCTCTGTCAGTTTTCATTTTGAGGATACTTGGGAATTTGCAGTGAAGAAACATGTCATTTGGGAACTTGATTCAAGCTTACAGTTGGTAAATATGTTGGAATTGCCCAATCATTCCAAGCCCTTTTGAAAATTCATGTTGTGGTTCATATTTTTGCATGCCAAATCTTTTGAAAACAGAATTTTTTATTGTATGTCTTTTAAGAATGTTGATTCAGAAAAAAAATAAATTTTAGACAAATAAGTTGATACTTCATTTTTTCATCATTCTTCTTACTTAATGTTGAAAACAGCAATTCCCAGCATCCTATAATCACTTTAAGTCTGAAAATAAATACTGTGATTCTTAATCTGTCTGCTTTCTAATTTGATAATTGTTGGCACTGTGATCAGGAGAGACATTTGCCATCCTCCTGTGATTCCAGATTCTCTGTAGACATTGGCAATGTATATAGAAATATTTGCTAATGACATCTTGAAGTAAATACATAAAAACAAGATAATTATTCAAAGTCATGTAAATAAAAGTGAATCAGAAGTATACCTTAGATATGGGGAAAGATGGGGGTTTAAGAGTTTGGAATTTTGAAGTTTGAAGGGGAAAATTATATCATTTGGAAAGCTAGAAGAGAGTTGGGCCCACTACCCATATGTCTTTTTTTGTGCTGATTAGGAAAGGCACCCCTTGTGAGTGATTAGTCCATGGGTTTATGGCTTTCAAAGCAGATGGTGCTTTTGTATGAATATTTTACAAAAGCATCTTTTCCTCTGGGCAGATCAATCCTTTGCCAGAGAACATGGCTTGGCAAGAGGAGTATGGGTTGATTTATATTCCTTGCTTCCTTTTTGGTTATGGCCATGGGCAGACAGTAGTTTTCTCACCCATTAATGGTGGTCATGAAAGGGTTACAGAGTGTTGTTTTAGAATGATGATAGTGTTATTGATAAGGCATGTTTTTGAAGTTAACATTTGTGTCCAGTCTTTGCTATTACAATAATGAAGGCTCATTGCTTTTAAGAAATACAAACTGGTTTTGATTGATGCAGGTACTATTTCTAAAAATGATACAAAAGAGTTGATGGGGGTATTTTTTAACCTAGAACAGTAACTCTCAGCCTTAATGGCACTTCACTATTACTTGTACACCTTTGAAAACCTTGATGTTCATATGTCATGTTCCAGAGCAGGATGTCTTAGGTACATACAGACTATAAATTTTAAATCTCCCCAAATAAAACATTATTTACATTTTAACACTTAGGTGCCAAAAAGTAATTCTGTTCCATAGTTATATCATTATTCTTAAGATTTAGATTTTGCCATCAATATCACACAGATAGAAACCCTACAACTGTGACCTGAATAATAGTGGCAAATATATGGAAGTAACCAATTTCTTTTTTGATTGAATTTAAGACCCATTCCATGAAATGGAACCCATACATGACACAATCAATGTGGCCAAGAACCTGAGACTAGATAGGTCATCAGCACTAAGGGAAACATTTTAGTATTACTTTGCTTGACAAACATAGCAATACAATGATCTCTAATGACACATTGCTATACTCATAGATCAGAGTAACTTTCATACCTTATTAGAGAAACTTCTTGCAGTAGATGACAGTAGGTGGTAAATAGCATGGGGACCAAAAAATGAAATATCTGCTGAATGAGAGGTTGTGGGGATACCCACCTTGAACGGGTATATTTATTACCCTTCACCTTGTCAGGCTCAGAGGTCCATGTTGAAGTGAGAGAATTATAACAGCCACGGGTGGTAGATGACCCCAAGGAATCAGAGTCTTTCAGAAACAATGGGATTGATACACATAAGGTCTCAAAAGCCTGTGAAACAAGTTCAAACTAGACAAAAATCTTAACATTGAGAAAGGGAAGTGAACACAAATGCTCACAGCACAGAGAGTTAATACCTGGTGGGGCTTCCAGTTTCCCTCTGCACCCGGAGCTAATCCTGTGCCACAGTACTCCACGAACAAATAATGCCAGGAGAAGGCTGGATTCCCAGGAGTGCATACGCACCTGTGAGCACAAATAAGACCATCACTTCTGACATGAGGGACCAGCCCAAAGCCCTTACAACACAGGAACCACGGAGCAGCCTGGGATAGGATCCTTCCAGTTTCCATCTGCACCAGGAACTAATCCTGTGCTATAGCGTTCAATACCCAAATACCATCAGGAGAAAGCTGGTATCCCAGGAGTGCTGAGACACCTGTGAGCACAAGTAAGACCACCACTTCTGCTTCCTAGGCCAAGAGGGACCCACCCAGCACATTCAGCACACAGGAATGAAGAAACAGCTGACCCTGTGCCACAGCTCTCCATACCCAAATCCCTCCTGGAAAGAACTGGTCTCCCAGGAGTACTGATACACAGGCTTGCAGGAGAGACAAGCCAGAGTCAGAGACAGCAAGACCAGCTAACACCAGAGATAACCAGATGGCTAGAGGCAAGTACAAGAACATAAGCAACAGAAACCAGGTTACAAGGCATCATCAGAACCTAGTTCTCCCACTACAGGGAGCCCTGGATACCCCAACACAGCAGAAAAGCAAGACTTTGATTTAAAATCACTTCTCATGACTTCTTATGTCCTTTAAGAAGGACATAAATAACTCGCTTAATGAAATACAGGAGAACACAGGTAAATAGCTAGAAGCCTTTAAAGAGGAAACACAAAAGTTCATTAAAGAATTACAGGAAAACACAAACACACAAGTGAAAGAATTGAACAAAACATTACAGGATATAAAAATGGAAATAGAAACAATAAAGAAATCACAAAGGGAGACAAGCCTGGAGATAGGAAACCTAGGAAAGCGATCAGGAGTCATGGACACAAGCATCACCAACAGAATACAAGAGATAGAAGAGAGAATCTTAGGTGCAGAAGATACTATAGAAAACATTGACACAACAATCGAAGAGATGCAAAAGGCAAAATGCTCCTAACCCAAAACATCCACAAATTCCAGGACACAATGAGAAGACCAAACATAAGGATAATAGGTATAGAAAAACATGATGTTTCCCAACTTAAAGAGCCAGCAAATATCTTCAAAAAATTATAGAAGATACCTGGTGGGAAAGGGGAAGTCAGTTTTCTATAGTGGAGTGACACTGGGTATACCAACCACACTCCAGTTCAGACTCCATGCCCAGAAGTTAACATAAAACAGATTCCATATTTTGTTGTTTTTTTTTTGTTTTGGTCTGATTTGGTATTTTTTGTCTTAAAATTGTTTGTATTTTTGTTTTTTTTCTTTTCAGAGAGAGAGAGAGAGAGAGAGAGAGAGTGAAATTAAGTGAGTATGGTGACGTCTTGAATGATATAGAAAAGGAGGAAGAATATGATCAAAATATGCTCACATATTAATACAATTTAAATGTTAGTAAACAAATTTTAGACTGAGTATAGAAGAAACTTGTTGTTTAGATTTAACCATAAGCCATAAGAGAACAAGATCCTGAGCAATGATCTGTCACATTGTTTAATGTAAGAATCAACTGTGAGATTGAAAGGTTCTGGAGCCTGGATATTGGAATGTTTGTTTGCAATAGCTACTTTTGCAGTAATAGTTCATGTATGACACTTCTGTATTGTTTTTGTAATGATTATCATGGAAATATCGGATTATTTCTATTGCCAGGGAATCAATGTTAATTTCCAGGCATAATGCATGGATTGGAGAGTGAGTATCTCAGTCTTCATAGGACCCTTCATTAAAACATGTCTTATGTGGGAGTGTCTATACAATCTCAGGAGTTTTATGTATAGTGTCCACTTAGACAAGGACACCAATGTGACAACACTGGGCTAATAGAAAACAAAAACTTAACAAATAATTTATGTTATATTTCATGTCCACATTATGTCACTTCCCTCCAAATTATTCCTAATTTATTCCTTCATTATATAATTTTATAAAATGTCATAGGAAAAAAATCACTGAGGGAGATATTTAAAGAGTGTGCTTTTGACATCTCTTCATGATTCTATTGTGAAGTATTTCTCTTGATGGTTTGCAATGTTTCACAGGAATTTGGGTTTCTAACTTAGCAATGCCCAGCAGTCTTTCTCCATGCTTCTTTTAATCTCTTAGCTCATACCAGTTTGACATCAAAAGTCCAGACTAAAAGCTAGACATCCCCTAGATGCCTCACTAGAGGCATCCTAGTGGCCTTGTAGAACAGTTCACACACCTTCTGTAAGGACTGAAAACTCTCTTTCAGCTTACTCAGCTTACTCTTGCTTTCAAAGTTTCCAGTCACCATGCTAGGAATCAAAGGTTTTAAAAATATGCATTTATGGCAGTAATCTTTTGTTTTAATAGAAGAACTTGTTTTGGTTTATGGTTCCAGGGGGATGTGAAGGAGTCAAGACAGCAAGGTAGTTGGTGCAGGAACTGAGAGAGCACATTTCTCCCCAGAAGCAGAAAGTAGAAAGAGGAAGACTGTAGGTGAACAGGGACTGTACATTCTCAAAGCCCATCATTCTACAAGGATATAACTCCCAAGCCTCCCCAAACAGCATTACCAAATGAAGACCTAGTGTTTAAATTACAGGAGCCTGTTATGGACATTTTCATTCAAAACACCAGAGTGGGTACATATTTTTCCTTTTTTTCATTTTTGACAAAATAAAATATAATAATATTTTTAAAAAAATCTAGACACAAGTTAATCCAAGAGAAGAAACATCCCCAAGAATAGGCACAAAAATCAGAGTCACTTCAAATACAATAAGGGTCATATAAAAATATTGAGCAGAAAGGTATAATAAATAATTGGAGGACTTGGCGTTGAGTCACTGAGATCCTGTGCTTGCTGTTTCAGTCTTTGTAAGTTCATATGAACCTTGCTTAGTTGATTCAGAAGGCCTTGTTATCATAATGCCCTCTATTTCCTCTAACTCTTATACTCTTTCTGCTTTTTCTTCTGTTAGCTTCGCTGTGTTCTAAGGAGAGGAATTTAATGGAGACCTCCCACAGTGCTGTGTTTCAAGGACTCACTCTCTGTATAATGTATGGCTTTGGATCTCTGTATCTGCCATCATTTGTTGCAGGAAGAAACTTCTTTTATGAAGTTTGTATAAGGCACTGATCCATGTATATAATGGATATATCAAGTTTTATTGATACTTAATTTTCTTCTTATCAACAGGAGTGTTGTTTTGGCCATAGGCCATTGGGCTATCTATTCTCTGGTTCTTGGTCTCCAAAGCAATGTCATGTACAGGTTCTATCTCATGGAATGAGATTTAAGGGAAATCAATTATTTTCTAGCTACTCCCACAAGTTCTGTGCCATCATTTCCCTAATGTATCTTGCAGGCAAGAGAGATTCTAGATTAAAGGTTTTGTAGCTAGGTCATTGATTGTTTCTCTTTTGGCAGCTAGTACAGTACCTTCTCACACCAAAGCCACTAGAATGTAGGAGTTAAGGTCCATGATGGACTTTTCCATATTAAATAAGTAATATGAGTTTTATCCTTAACAATGGGCCCTGATAGTTTGCAGTATTGGTAACACGTGGGTTTTTTTTTCCGGATTTCCAATGGAACCTTTGAGCTAATAATTCACCTAAATGTGATCCAGTCCTGGTATTCGAGGCTTTGATGAGGCCAATGGGACTCTGTTGCCCTCATTATTAGGAGACACAGTAAAATCTTCTTCACATTATTTGGGAAGATTCTACCACACTAGATTTTTCCTACCATCCCTCAAATATCCTCCAATTCTAGCTGTCTTTTCTTGCACATCCTCCCTTAACTCCATCTATCCTCTAGTTTCTGGATATTATGACTAGAGCAACAATGAACAAGGTTGGGCATAATGAAATATTGCCATTCAATTGGAGGGATACAGTCGCTTTCTTTTATTTATGGATTTATGAAGTGTTTAATACTTTCAACATTTACATCTCTAGAGAGGTGCATAGCAATATGTGTCATTTTGCTTTATTCCATTTAATGTGACATATATTACAATGTAACAAGGCATGGAGGAGGTGAGAAGAACCCTCTCCTTTCACTTAAATAGTAACAAACTTGGTAAACTGTGGTCTTTGAATTGAAAGTATCTTAGAATCAAGGAAAGTTATATACGATTACTTTCATTACTTAAAAATGCATAATAAAGAAATAGAAACAAAATTCTAGTGAGGAATAAATAGTTTCTAGCACCTATTACCACTTTTCCATAGCAAAAGAGCATTAATAGAACTCTAAAATATTTTGCTAATCACTCCTCCTGAAAAGGATTAACTTTACAGAAAATGAGATTTGGATTTTTCTTTCAGAAATTTTATCTGACTGTCTATCATCATCATCATTATCATAATCATCATCATTATCTCTATTACTTGTATATTGGTGTGTGCACATGTGTATATATACACTGTGTATATTCATGTATTTGCCCTCCTCCCAATTTCTATCCATTCATTCAACAACAGACACATGTTGTGTCTTCATCTTGTCTATTATCCTAAAGCTACAATAAGCTTGGAAATGTAGATATCTTTTGAAAATTTGATTTCATTCACTCAAGCCAGTTTTTTGGGTCATGTAGTGCTTCCATATTTTTATTCTTCAGAATATGCCACATTGTTTTTCATAATGGGTGTCCTAATTGATATTCTTATCAGTTGTTTTTTTTTAAATTTTGCCAGCATCATGTATTTAAGAGAATATTCAGTCTTCATTGAACATTTGCATGTGTGTATGCCTCTGTAAAAGGCATTAATTGACAGTTATGTGTCCCTTTGTTAAGTTGGGGCCTATCCATTTGAAGGAAAAAACACCAGGTTTACTGAATTTGCCTTTTTCATTATATTTGGTTATATTTGAATATAAATTATGCAGTGGTAAAAGGATACACAGTTGGCTCCCAGGTTTGCTGAGGATATAGTTGAGGGTAGCATTTAATTAATTTTCCATTGGATAATAGACTAGGGTTGGATCCAGGTCACAGTTCTGTTTCAGGTTAGAAATCAAACCTATAGCAGTATGGCACCAGAAAAATATTCTCCCTGCCAATTCCCTATTCTCAGGGTTTTGCCTTTTCACTACTTCATGTATGTGGACTGGAACTAGAACTAAATCCCTGGAATGCTGCATGTCACATGGCTAGCTCATAGGTTGAAGTCACTTACTCCATAGTTAAAAGGCATTTTGGGTGGTTCTGTGACAAAGGGTACATAGATGGTCCTTGTTGGGTTCCTAATTAGGGATAGCAAGAATAAGACACACTGGGCCACTGTACTACTTTAAAAGCCACAGTTGGGACTTTGGTAGGAAGGTTTTTCCATAGGTAACTAAACATGAACTTCCTAAATCTCTGTGAAGGCAGGACTCACTAGACTGAAGTAGAGGAAAAGCCATAATTATGCCACAGTGTTGTTATAGTATCTGTTTTTCTATTTAGATTTAACATTCCTGCTGAAGGTTTATTTTAATTAATTAATTAATTGATTAATTTTTTGAAAACTGCCATTTAAATATTCACATTGCTATAGTTAAAATCATATACATGGCTTGATTCAAGTGATCAGAAAAACATTCCATCTCTTCTTGGAAAGAGCTGAAAACTTACATTGATTGAAATGCTGATACTGGGAAACTTTTAAAGGTAATACCCCCAAAATTGTTGAAAAGGACATTAACATGCAATGAAAACCCTCTCAGATAATTCGATAACATTACAAACAAAATGTGATTAACCAAGGTACAAGCATAACCATTGAAAAATAAGAACTAAATAATAACAGAATAAGGAACAAAGTGACACGGAAATTCAGGAGAAATAAAATGATATAACAATAGAAAATTTGATCATGCATCTAGTAAATAAATTATTACAGAAAAAGAAATAGGCTAAATGTGATTATTGATGCAAAGAAAAGACAGTCATGAGATGAGAGAAAAGGTAACCACATCAAAGCAAGATAAAAACTAATAAAGACTCAAGGAGATATGGAATAAGAATAATTGCTTGTTCTGTAGTAGACAGGTCAACAAATGAAAGAGTGGGTACATTATAAAGAAAAATCTTCCTGTATATACTTTTAGCTTTTTTTTCTTGGGCAACATCAACTATAATTGAAGAACGTCCAAAGATGTCTAAGAAAATCATTGTCACCAAAAAATACTATTTATACATAGCTAATTATATATTTTGAAATTAGGGCAACAAAAGCAATAGAAACCTCAACAAATATCAGTTGGCACCAGGAGCGGGATATTGCTGTAATATACTTGACTATGTTTTGGAGATAATTGTGAAAGGACTTTGGAATTTTTGGCTGTAAAAGCCATTGAGTGCTGAGAGCTTATTGAACTGTTCAGTAAAAGCTTGGAAGAGAAGAATGTTGAGAGCAGTGCAGAAAAATGGAGGCCTGGATTGTAAAGTTTCAGAGGGAAGTTTAAAGACTCTACCAGGGCAATTTGCTATTTTAAAATAAGAATCTATCATTCTGCTCATCTTGGCATGAAGAGTCAGGCATAACTAAAAAGAGTCCAGCACCACTGAAGCGAAGCCTTTGCATTAATGGGACAACTAGTGATGTTTAGACAGCATTAACAATTTAGTGGTTGATAAAAGACTAGATTCACCAAAGTAAAAATCTTTGTTTGTTTCCTTAGAGTCAGTATGCAGAAGCTGTATTGCAGAAGTGTTCAGGTTGTACCTTGTGTTGGCAGTTGAAATTGGCAGGTAAGATTTACCCAAGGTTTGAAGGCATGGAGGGGTCATGAAGAGCAGGTGAGGCTTGATACTTTGAAAGGCAAGGAACAGTGCACAGTGAAGATACAACCTTAGTGGGAATTGAAGGCTCAGGATTGAAATTTTCATGAAGATAAGATGAGGCTTGTCACTATAAAGAGAGCTTGTGAGAGATAGCCCAGTTGCCACAGAAACCTCCATCATTTTGGAAATGCCAGTATCAAGAACTAGGGTGAAGTCAGCTAGAGCCCAGAAAACAAGTTGTGTGTGATGTAGACTGCAGAAGTAGAGAAGTAACTGAAGCCCCTTGGAAGATCCCAGAAGATCACAAGCACATCCAAGATATTGGATGTTGAGTGATCTACACTGTTAGATGTTGGTTTTGCTTTATTCAGATTGTAACTGTGTCCTGATTCTTGCTCTTGAAGTAAGGATGCATTTCATTTTTTGATTTTACAGGAGCCAACAGATGAGAGGCTGAAATCTTAAAGAGATTTTTGGGTTTTAAAAGAGACTTTGAATTTTTAAAAAGACTAAGTTTTCAAGTGTTTGAATTTGTAAGGAATCTAGGACATTTTTAAGTTTGTTAAATGTTTTATAGTGTGATATTGATATTAATGTGTCATCCTGGGAATGAATAAGAAAGAAAAGGTTGTGGCTGAACAGTGACCTATATGTGTGTCAAGCTGTCATGGGGTCAATTATGCTAGCTAATTTTATGTCCATTTGACAAATTTGAGATACGGGAACATCACTTAAGAAAATGCCTCCATAAGATCAGGCTGTAGGCAAGCCCTCAGGACATTTTCTAATTAGTGACTGAAGAGGGGGGCCCACTCCATTGTGGGTGGTGCCATCTCTGGGCTGATTGTACTGGGTTCTATAAGAAAAATGGCTGAGAAATATCATCCTGAGTGAGGTAACCCAATCACAAAAGAAGACACATGGGATGCACTCACTGATAAGTGGATATTAGCCCAGAAGCTTGGAATACCCAAGACACAATGCATAGACCAAATTATGCCCTAGAAGTAGGAAGAACAAAGCATTGATACTCTGGTCCTTCTTAGAAGAGGGAACAAAATACCCAAAGAAGGAGATAGAGAGACCAAGTGTGGAGCAGAGACTAAGGGAAAGACTGTCCATAGATTACCCTACCTAGGAATCCATCCTCTACACAGTTACAAAACCCAGACACTATTATTGATGCCCACAAGTGCTTGTTCATCAGAGCCAGATATAGCTGTCACCTGGGAGACTCTGCTAGTGCATGACAAATACAGAGTAGGACAATCTCAGCCAGCCATTGAACTGAGCATAGGGTTCCCGAAGGAGTTAGAGAAAGGACCCAAGGAGCTGAATGGGGTTTGCAGCACCATAGGAGGAACAACAACATGAGCCACCCAGTACCCCCCATAGCTCCCAGGGACAAAATCATCAACCAGAGAGTACACATGGTGTCATTCATGGCTCCAGATGCATAGGCAGCAGAGGATGGCCTTGTTAGACATCAAAGGGAGGAGAGACCCTTGGTCCCGGAAAGGCTCGATGCTGCGGTGTGGAGGAATGCTGGAACAGGGAAGTGGGAAAGGGTTGATTGGGGAACAGGGGGAGGGGAAATGGCTTACAGGATTTCCTGGGGGGGGCACCATGAAAGTGGACAATATTTGAAATGTAAATAAATAATATATCCAATAAAAAATGAAATTTGAGAGTTAAAAAAAAACTGGCTAAGGAAGACTGTAAACAGCACCTTCCATGGGTTTCAGAGATCAAATTCTTTTTAGAGATAGTTGAGTAATTTTTTTTAAAGTTCTTTTTTCTTCCTGTCTTAAGCTGTTTAAAATCCATATATTAGGCAGTTGAGGGCAAATGGATGCAAGGTAGGTAGAATCAAATGAAGGCTAAAATCTACCATCAAGATATTTTCTCATGCCAGCAAGATGAGAGCCTATAAGCAATAAGGTGAGTTAAGGAAAGCTTGTGCTCCTCTTGAGGCATTCATATTTCCTACAAATCTCTGTGGCCCACTTCCATGGGAAGCATTGAGGAGTATGGAGTATAGAGTAATCCAAATTACTGTGACAGAGGGAAATTACACCTAAGGTTCATCATCTCTTCTCCTGGAATAAATGATATAGCTAAAGCTGTGGTGTCATTGCATAATTACTTTTCTCTAGTGGATTTTGAGTTTCCCTGTAATATATGTGAAGCCTGTGAAATAATTATCATATGAAAGAATGAGTTTATGATGGCACCATTCCATGTCAGATCATATTGGGTACACAGAATGTAGATGCCATGCTTAATTTTTTAGTATCTAAAAGGTATAAAAATATTAATAGGTAGTTTGCATGAAAATTATCACTAAATAGTTTCATATACAGATCAAAGGAAAAAATTGATGGGTGTGTTTTGTTTTTTTTTTCCTTTTTGATTGCATTAACTTTGGGTTCTTTCTTTGATTAAAGTCTCTTTTCATTCAAATTCATGTTTAGGAAATCAGTTTTGAAGGTGCAAAATGTGTGATTCAAGCTGTATGGAAAACAGAATGTTAATGACCATTACATAGTTTCTATTCAATATTTTTCATAATGTATCTAGTGAATAATAGAGAAATGGCATCTCATATTCTTCTAACCCATCCTCCACATCCCCTTTCCTGTTTTTTCTGTTTATGCTGGGTTTGTTCTACCCAAACCTCATCTGTTCACAATAATTTCAACCTTTACTTATGAAAGGCTTTGGTAAGGTTTGTTTGTTTTCCTATATGAGAAAATGAGTATTGATGGCCTGAAAAGTCTAGAAGTGATTGGTTTATGAAGAGCCTATTTCAGACATCCCACTTAGGCCACCATGGTGGCAGTCTGCCATACTCCTTTAAGTACATTTAAATGTCACAGTTTGATATGAAAGAATGACAATGCATAAGTAATTAAATTTTAGCAAAAAGGGACATTCTCAAAACTAGCATCTTCATTTTGTGTTAACAACTTACATTGTCACCTAAAAATGAATTCACAGACCAGTGTCTATGCCTGTTCTCCACTCTGAATACCTTGGAGGTCATGTTAACCCTATCTTGATGCTGTCAAGTCACTATACTTATGTAAAAATCCAAGAAAGAGGACATATGCTCTTAGAGTGGGGTTGTTAGAAGATTTTTTTTTAAAGAAAACTTGAGCTTTTTTAAAAAGTAAAGTGGCAATTATTAGATAAGTTGAGAATAAGGAAGACTGTATATATGAAGATGTTTTCAGGAGCTATAGCATGGAAGGTTGAAATAATGAGTGTCAACATTTGGAATCTAGAGTGCAAACATATTTTCTGGACTGAATGGATTTCAATTATGAAGGTCAAGGGAAGTTTCAGGAAGAATATAAAAATATAATGTCACCTAGTTGGAGAATTTAAAAGATAGAGAACGACTGATTGGGCCAATGTAGCATGTATACAGATATATTTGTCAAGGACTTTGGATTGAAATAAGAACATATGCCTTGATGAGATACAAGCTTTGATAGTCTTGAAAAGGATGTGCAATCAGCTCAATTTCACCCTTTCCCTTAGATTTTGTCTTTTATATATGAAGTCTTGTAACCCTTGGCAAGTGCACTAGTTAATCTTCATTGTAAGCATGACTGGATTTAGCAATAGTCTTCCGGTTTATCTGTGAGGATGTTCACAGAGACTTAACTGAAGCAAGAAGAGCAGCCCTGAATCTTTGAATCACCAGTCCATGAGCTAGGAAGCAAGATACAGCTCTGCATGCTTCTTGACTGCAGAGACAAGTGGCCAACTGCCTCACATGCCTACCAGTTCCCCAACAGGAAGAACTGCTCATGTCATATCACAGAAACAAGATAAATAAGTAATACAGCAGCAGTAATATCATGCATCCCCACCAGTTTGGGATACACATATATGTTGAAGATGCACCTGAATTCTTATCTTCATTTTAACATTTTTATAATAGCAAAGACATGGAATAAACTTAATCTATTAGTGTATAGATTTAGGGATTTTATATATGCACATATGTATGTATAATGTATATATAAATATATTACTTAAGATAACTATACTATATATATATATATATATAAGTTTATATATGTTCATATATATGTATATATGAACATACACAGAATTTGGTATCATTAAGCTTTTAAAAACAAAGAAAATATTGCCATTTGTGACAATGTAGATAAACCAAGTTGGTATAATCAGTTAAGCAAGACTGGCACAGAGAGACAGTGATCTATGTTGAATTATAAATGCCAAGATCAAAAGGGCAGAAGACAATGGTGGCTCCAGCTGTAGGAGAGCGATAGAAAGTTGTTGGTCAAAGTGTACATATTTCAGTTTGATAATTAGGCTCTGATGTCAGTAATTCCTAGTTATAGTTGATAATAAGGCACTTGAAATGCTAATATTCTTACCATAAAATTCTATATTTGTGAATGGTTTGGTAGTTCAGTGAATGTTTTATTTGCTAATTTTCCACAACACACACACACACACATACACACACATGCACACATACATAAACACACACATATACACATATACACACTTCTGTCTATCTATCTATCTATCTATCTATCTATCTATCTATCTATCTATGTATTGATACAAAGAGTCATGCTAACATCATAAAATACTTTTTCTTTTCTTCTCAAATTGAGTTGGGAAAAAATATTTGATCTTTCAGGCTCTCTAGTGCTGAACAGGATAGCAGAGACACTGAGGTGTCTCTTTATGATCATGTCTTGCTCAGTATGGAGATGATAGGATGAGCTACTTTTATTGTTATTTTTGAGGTTTTGGGGTATCAATAGTTCAGAAATACCACCAAGTCAAGTGTTCAGGTACAATCCTTTAAAACCAACACTTGGGAGGCAGTAGTAGGGAAATCCTGTAAGTTCAATGCCAGCTTGTTATGTGTAGTGATTTCTTTGCTAGCCAAGGAACATTATGAGACCCTGACTCAAAGAAAGAGATATCACTGACCTGATAGGAGTATGAGGAATTAGACTTTTTACACTACCATGAGTTATTAACTAGTCAAAAACTTTATCCTGCAATTCAGCATAAGATAAGACATTTACATTTAGGTGTGTTTTCAGATACTGCTGTTTTCAGATAGAAAGAAACAGCATGTCATAGAATGAATTTTCTTCACATCAGTACTGTTGCCGTTCACTGGTTTTCTGTAAAGCAAATTAAAATAGATTAATCACCCATGATTTCAGTCTTAAGAAACAAAGATTTATTTTTAAGTTAAGAGAAGTTGCATTCTAAGGATCACTTCTGTCACTTCTCCCTTATAAAAGGAAATCTAGTGGGGGAGGGAGGGTATACCATAATATTACTAGATATCTCCTTTCAAAATAGAGGACCTAACAGTTTGTAAGCAGTCACTGCTTGATTTGGAAACTTCAGAGACATTTTCTCTCCCACAATATCACAGACTCTGTATCATAGGTGATGGATAACTCTGAAAACATGCAGTCATGAAAGAAAGAAAGAGAATTCATATTCATCAGCAAATCCCTATCCCAAGTCATCATATATTGCTTTTTCAAAAAGGTGATGAAGAGTTCTATGTCAGATATAACAGCAATACAATTTACAGAGCATAGAATCTTACATATGGGAGCAGGATGAAGTGGTTTTAAACATGTATGATTTGTACAGGGATTAAGAATAGCAAAGTTAGGTTCTAGCAAATCTATTCCTTTTGTTCTGTAAATTCCCATTAATATTAACATAGAGCATTCAGCAAAACATAGTGAGATATAGGGAATAAGACCTGATTATAACACTAGACTCAGCATCTGGTCACAGCCCATGAAGGGGTAACATCGAGAAAAAGTCTTAAAGGCTGCTTTGTCTCCAGGTGTATAAGTACTTACAGACAGGTGTAAAATCTGCGTGCTTCCAGGTGATCTCTGGGAAACTCTGACTTGAGACCTTGCATCTGGCACAGAGTGATCTCTTCTTCTGTGTTGCCTTAGAATGGTACAATAGTCACACTGTTCCCCAGAAATAACCTCATGCCATTCATTACTTTCCTACTCAAATGCTGTTCCTGGCTTATGACTATTAGTCACATTTCATCAAAATCATAAGTTCAAGCCCATTAATAATAAATTCTTATTAACCTTTTATAAAGGACAAGGGTGAGGTTCTCCTGGCAGCTGGATTGATTTCCATACTTGAATATCTTTCCATTGATCTACCTCTTTAAGTAAGCCTTTCAAGTAAAGACCAAGTGTTTTGATTCTATGCCTTTTGTTTCAGCATTTAACCTCTAACATTTGGTTCCACTGGGATAAAGAGTATTGTGTGGGATAGATGTATTATAGTTAGAAACTCATTAAATCCTGAAAAGATGATTATAAAGAACAATATCCAAAAATTGTGCTCAGGAAAAATTGAAGGAGAAAGGTACTTATTTATTTACTGACTTATCTATGCTTAAGGGAAAAGAGATTTTGAGAACAGGGATTGAAGTCAGGACTTTTCATGCATTGGATAATATCCCTTCAAATATAAACTACGTTTCTGGTCCATGTATCTTGTCTCTTATCTTTTACTCTCTCAAACATTGAAGAGCTCAACCATGATCAACTGGAGCAAAATCAGTACAACCATCTACCTTGCCTGCATTGTACCTGCTGGTCTATCTTTGGATAATGAGGTATCTGACTGTGAGTGATTTCTATGCCTCTCAGAGGAGAGAGTCAAATAGACAGTAAGTAGACTTTGGATGAGTGGGAACATCCTGTTTCAACTGGTGATCTGGTAAATTGCTTTTCTGCTTCAATTCAGCAAAGATTTTTCTGGAGTTGATAATGGAACTGTGAAGATGCCAACTTTTCTGTGCAGCCCTTATCATATTTTCTCAGGAAAAGTGCAGGCTGCCACTTAGTTATTATTAATGGACCAATTATAAGCCCACAGACAAGACAATCTTTACATCTGTTTATGAAATGTTCATTGGCTTTCAAACAGCCCAGACAAATCAAGCAGCATGAAATTTGCAAGTGAGTGAGACACAGATTCATTCCATTTGTACTTCAGAATAATAGTTTGGAAGTAGTTATGGTCATAGACTTATTTTGCTCAAAATAAAACTTTAATATCATTTTCTCATATTAAGAAGTAATGGAATAAGTCTTTGTGAAAAGTGATAGACAGAAAAGTATCATATATCACAGGATGTATGTTAAGGAAATACTATAGTTTACAAACAAGAATCTCAAAATTATGTCCCAATCTATTAAGAATAATTTGGCTTTTTCATCAAGATGATAAGTTAACGTTAAATTTTCATGGGTTTCTAAGCATTTCACTTTTTTCTCAAACATAAAAGTGTGTTTTTAAAATCTTGATCTAGAGAATCCTAGTGTTATTGTGCTAATAAATTGGATTATACATTAGAGGTGACTCAGCCATTGGCTGTAGGCCAACTCAATTTGGGTGAGGAGGCCTTATTTTCTATATCAAGTGTTTATTCGCTGTGTAAGGAAAATACCTGTCTCACTGGGCTGTACATGGTCTGTGTTCATGTGAGGTAAGGAGTCTGAAGGGTAGCACAGAAGCAAAATGTTCACCCCGCTAAATACAGGTGCAGTGACCATGCAAGCTATGTGCCCAGGACCATGACTAATGCTTTTACATTTTTGTCAATAATCAGTAGAACTGCCCCATTTGTTTTCTGATGTAGATAATGATATTCATCTTAAGAAAGGATATGAGGGTTATAGAGGAAGGAAACTATTAACTAGATATGATTTAAAAAGCCTAAGGTACCTTTAATTAAAGTTACCTAGCTAAGAACAGAGGAGAGAGGTTATCAGACCTGGGGAACTAGCTAGGCTAGCAAAGCTCAGGCTGTAACTAAGCGCATTGAGTATCAACAGCTACTATTCCAAGTTTCAAAGATGTTCATGTTTTCTAAAATATTCACTGATACTCTTCTAGTATGTATCTTTAGATATGTTTTATACAACTTAAAACATTTTTTCAGATTGTAATTCAGGAAAAGTAATATTGAAGTAATAAAAAAAAACCTGGCATACACATAGGTAAGTATTCTCTTTGCCAAAAATTGAAGCAAGAAACAGTGTGTTGCTTTGTAGGTATTAACAGCCTTGGTCTCAAATACCACTCCTTGACATATGCCTAAAGGACTCCATAGACACTTATCAGTCATGTTCACTGATGCTCTATTGACAATAGTTAAGGAATGAAAACAATCTGAATGTATTTGAGTTGAGGAATAGATTTTACATATATACATATATACACATATACACATGTACACATATATACATACACACATACATATATACATATATGCACATATACAAATATACACATGTACATATACATATACACATGTACTATATAATATATATGTATACACATATACGTACATATATATACTATATTCACATATACATACATACATGCACACATATACACATACACACATTCACGCACATACATATATATATTATATACAATGTGTATATTGTGCACATTGAGACACTATACAACTGTAAAGAAGCAATGAAATCATGAACTTTGCAGGTAATTAGGTGGTACTGGAGAAGATCATACTGAGTGAGGTAACCCAGACCCAGAAAGACAACAGTTATATGGTCTTTCTCACTGTAAGCTCTTAGCTCCAAATCTTCCAAAGAGAGTATATGCCCTGGACTAATTGAAAAACCCATAACAGTAAAAAACTAAAAATAGTTTTTCGGGTTGTTCAAGAGACTCCCAAAACATGCAGGCAGTTACTATTGTCCTTTGCTGACTCCTAAAAGTGAAAGGCAAGTCCCTGTTGGTGAAGACCCCATGCCATTTAGATAGAGGGCTCAAATGTGCCTGAGCTAAACCTGCTCTGAATGGCTCCTCCTTTATTCTGTGGTACCATAAGGCATCATGCAAGCTTCTAGAGAAGGGAAACAACTAACACACACACACACAGTTATTATACCTGCGAATCACAGCAACAGATAGAATGGCATTATAGCCCTAATGGTGCAGTAGTAACAGACTTGTTGCTAATCAAGAGTTCTTTCAGTGTACTTAAGACCCAATCAATAGGAGGGACATCATGCCTGTTACTAGCCTACTACACAGGCCTAATAAAGTTATGGATCTTGGATGAGAACCTAAAACCACCACTTGGCTAAAACAGCATAATACTTATATACACTCTAAATATTTGTCCTTATATTCTATATATTCACAGTGTTGTTCTCACCCCTTACCAAAGAAACTTCTCTTTATAACATATGAGAACCATTACAGAAAACCAAAACCAATTAAAAATAAAGAGTTGCAGAGACCTGTCTCAATGAATACATTTAAAACATTGTTCTGTCAACTGAAGCTCAAGGAACATAGTGGATATGGTGTCATACAGATGGTTAAGACCCAGAGAGTCAAGGGGTTTTTCTGTGAGAGCATGTTTTCCAGCAATTTCAGAAACTACACTGATACAGTCTCACCAGCATGGATTCTATTTTTTTTCTGAGTTTCATGGAATTTTTTTTACATATTTTTATTTTCTATATTCTTTTTTTACATTCCAAATGATTTCCCCTTTCCTGGATCCCCCCTCCCTATATGTCCCATAAACCTTTTTTGACTCCATCCCTTCTCCAATCACATCCCTCCTTTTTCTCTGTCCTTATATTCCCTTCCAATGTTAGATCAATCCTTTCCAGGAACAGGACCCTCTCCATACTTCTTCTTGGGAGTCATTTGTTATGCAATTTGTGCCTTGGGTATTCATGGCTTCTGGGCTAATTAATATCCACTTATAAGAGATTGCATTCAATGTGTATTCTTTTGTGATTGGGTTACCTCGCTTAGGATGATATTTTCCAGATTGAACCATTTGCCTAAAAATTTTGTGAATTCATTGTTTCTAATTGCTGAGTAGTATTCCATTGTGTAAATATACCACATTTTCTGTATCCATTCCTCTTTTGAGGGGCATCTGGGTTCTTTCCAACTTCTGGCTATTATAAATAAGACTGCTATGAACATAATGGAGCATGTGTCTTTATTGCATGCCGGGGAATCCTTTGGGTATATGCCCAGGAGAGGTATAGCAGGGTCCTCTGGAAGTCTCATGTCCAGTTTTCTGAGAAACCTCCAGACTGATTTCCACAGTGGTTGTACCATCTTGCAACCCCACCAGCAGTGGAGGAGTGTTCCTCTTTCTCCATATCCTTGCCAACACCTGCTGTCTCCTGAGTTTTTGACCTTAGCCATTCTGACTGGTGTAAGGTGAAATCTCAGGGTTGTTTTGATCTGCATTTCCCTAATGACTAAAGATGTTGAGCACTTCTTAAGGTGCCTCTTGGCCATCCGAATTTCTTCAGGTGAAAATTCTTTGTTTAGATCTGTACCCCATTTTTAATAGGGTTATTTGGTTCCCTGGGGTCTAACTTCTTGAGTTCTTTGTATATATTGGATATTAGTCCTCTATCAGATGTGGGGTTGGTGAATATCCTTTTCTAAAACTATTCTCAACAACAAAAGAAATTCTGGGGGAATCAGTATCCCTTACTTCAAGCAATACTACAGAACAATAGTGTTAAAAACTGCATGGTATTGGCACAGTGACAGACAAGTGGACCAATAGAATAGAATTGAAGATCCAGAAATGAATCCATACACCTATGGTCACTTGATCTTCGACAAAAGACCTGAAAACATCCAGTGGAATAAAGATAGCCTTTTCAACAAATGGTGCTGGTTCAATTGGAGGTCAACATGCAGAAGAATGCAAATTGATCCATTCTTATCTCCATGTACTAAACTTCACTCCAAGTGGATCAAAGACCTCCATGTAAAACCAGACACACTGAAACTAATGGAAAAGAAACTGTGGAAGACCCTTGAGGACATGGGCACAGGGGAATAGTTCCTGAACAGATCACCAATAGCTTAAGCTTTAAGATCAAGAATTGACAAATGGGACCAGCATGGATTCTTAAACATGAGCTGAACAAGAACAACCAAAGAGACATGCCAAAGTATATGTTGGAAAGCCCATGAGGCCTCAACTCTATGCAAAGAACTATGAGAAACTATGGGAAACTGTGAGTGGGGGGAGTAGCCTTCCCCACAGAAGAGCACAAAATCTAATACAGGTTATCCAATACCAAGTTGTCAGTCTTGAAAATGTAACAAGTAAGATTATACACACTGAGGAGGTTGTATGTATTCATGTATGTATGTACGCATGTGCATATATATGCATGCAGTAATACATGATGAAAAATAGACTTGGAAATTGAAAAATAAATTTGTATGGGAGGATTTTGAAGAAAAAAATAGGAGGGAGAATGATGTAATTGTACTCCTATTATTTTACCAAAAAAGAAAAAAAGAAAAACTATCAGTCTTAGTTCTACCATTCAGTGTCCGTTTGCATCTGATTTTGGGTTAAGTTGTTCAACTTATACAGCTCTGATTCTGAATAAGTAAAAAAAAAAAATACACTCAAAGTATCCAGAAGAGTACCTATGTGAGGGAAGTAGTTAGTTGATACTAGTTGACAATTCTTCCTGACTCAGGTTTGATAATTAAGTATAATACATTTTAAGATGCTGTAGCAACATTACAAAAACAGTTAACTTGAAAGAGGAAATAATCATATTCATTATGATATTATGACCAATATTTCAGGCAAAGCAATCACATATATTGGAGGCAGCATATGGTCCAGGAAGCTTACTGTTAGTGAGGTCACAGTGGAACAACTGAAGTAGACCACTCTGTGGGTAGATAGAAATCTTTATTAGGGATCAAACTGCTTTCTCTTGGGGGAAGACAACAGTAGGTGTTGGGAAAAGCTTCTTCAGTCACGGTGACAGGTACAGTGGGAGAGTGGGATTGTATGAGCCAAACCCCCCAGAGAGTTTGAGCACTAGGGGGGACTTTATAGTCCAAACTAACCTGGGTGCTAGTATGGGAACTTCAACCTGGGGTGGGCTATTAAGGGTAATCAGGACCTACATGCCCCTTGTTAGAAGCTGCCACGCTGTTAGGAATGGATAAAGAACGTATTGGGTTTTCCTGACAAACAGAAACCTGCTTTGTGAGATTTCGGAAGAATGCCGATGTTATGATTTTGTTTACCTGGGCAGAGTACAGACTGAACTGAGCACAGACTGTAATATAGAACATTGACAATGACAGTTTGGGGGAGCCTAGTTTGGACCTAATGGAGGTTGGGAAACAAAAAGAAGTAGGACCAGTTTCTAATGTCATTTTCAAAGACATATTTGCATATTCTCTAAAGGAAGTTCACTAGGCTTCATTTGTTAAAGATCCCTCCATTTTCCTCTCATTATGGGGTGTTTGGGACAGGATGCTATCCACTTAACAGCAGGTATAGTTAAAAACACTACAACTGCATCTCCTGAGAATTGCGAGAAACAGAGGCACGTCACTGTGTCTGCCTTTATCAATGTTATTCAGACTGAGTTGTTGGAAATAACAACTTGTGTTTATAGTTCCAGAACTATAAACCTGAAAGTGAGCGCCATGGTTGCCACACCCACTCTGGAAAGTCAAGAAGGTTTCTTCATCTTCTCATTTCTAGTGCTGCATATATGCCTTGTGTTGTGCTTGAATTTTCTGCTCATGTTTAATTGCTTTCCCCTGTTTCCAAATACCCATTTCCATTATAGTGTCAATGTGTAGTATAATCCTCATAAGATCACACGCATGTTCAAACCCATGGGCTCCAGCTGGTGGCTGTGTTTGGGAGGGTTGTGGGACCTTTAAGAAGTGGAACTGCACTGTAGGTAGTAGGTAGTTGGGTAGGCCTTGAGAATTTACAGCCTTTGGGATGGTTTGAATATGATTGGCCCAGACAGTGGCACTAGTAGGAGGTGTGGCCTTGTTGGAGAGAATGTGTCATTGTGAGCTTTAAGACCCTCATCCTAGCTCCCTGGAAGCCAGTCTTCTCCTAGCTGCCTTTGGAATAAGAGATAGAATGCTCAGCTTCTCCAGAAACATTCCTGCCTGTGCACTGCCATGCGTTCCGCCATAATAGGCTAAACCTCTAAACCTGTAAGCAAGTGCCAATTAAACATTGTCCTAATAAGAGATGCCTTGGTCATAGTGTCTGTTCACAGCGGTAAAACCCTAACTAAGATACCCTGCTTCCTCTATATCCTCTGCTTTCTGTGTGAAAAAGCAAAGTTCCTTGCTCCTGCCTCCAGGCCTTCTTGCTCTATGCCAAATCTTCTCACTATGACATTATACAGCTCAGGCCTATGTGACAAAAACAACTCTTTTTCCTTTAAGTAGTTCTTGTTAGGGTACATTATCACAGCAGAAAGAAAGAAACTAAGATATCTTCTCATTTCAAAATCTTTCATTGTAGGTGGAAAGACTATTTTCCTCAATCAAGCAGTATTTATAGTGATTAGCTTGTGTGGTTAATTTTGAGAAACTACAATGAAACTATTGTAACTTTTTTCATGTCATTAGTGATTTTATTTTTAAGAATTTTTATATTTTAATAGGTTCTCTTCCTAACCTAATAGATGAAAAAAAATGAGACATTAACAAAGTAGATTCTTGGAACTTTACTTGGTTGAGGCCTTTTGCATATAAATTATTATGAACAATATACTATTTTGAGTTTATGTTTTAGTCCTTTTCTTCTTTGTGGTATTTTTTGGCTATGATTTTATTTTAGATTCTAGGAAATGAGTCTAATGTGTTGTTCAAACATTTTTATATGTAGATTGTACGGAAAGATAAAGCAATGCTATGATTTGCATAGGCTTTGCAAGAGATAGAGGAGACATCCTTGTGGATTGGAAGGAACGTCCCATGGAAATCTTGAATGAGCAGAAGACCTATATGAATGATAATAAACATGCAAGGCTTTGACTATGAGGAAAAAAATAGATTTTGATTGAAATATATTTACATGATATTCCTCCTCCATTTACTCATACCAGGCCCTCCCAAGTACCCTCCCTCAGACTGACCCCCAATTCTCAGACTGATAGTTGCTTCTTCTTTGATCAGTTTTGCTGTACTCATATATATGTCCATATGCAAGTTCATGTATGCACAGGCATGCATAAATATAATCTAGAGGCTGACTTTATCATTTGTGCATATGTGAATTCAGGGATGACTACTACACTGGACAACCAGTAAGGTCCATTTCTAGGAGAGACTATTTCACAGCAGAGTTCTTTGTGTTCCTTCAAACTTCTATCCACTTTCTGTGGTGTTCTCTGAGCTATAGATGCAAGGGCTTATATATGAATGTGCTGTTTTGTGGTTGGGTTCTCCACAGTATTTGGTGTTTTCATTATGCTAAGTTGAGATTGTCTGTGCAAGCCACCATTTGCTGTAAAGAGAGGATTCTTTGCTACAGGGTGGTAGCCACACACATCCGTGGATGTAAGGATAAGCTTTAGGAAGTAGTAAGGAATTAAGCTGGTCCAGTGAGTGGCAATAGTATAGTGTTTTTCCTAAGGTCTATTACCTCACATGCTCTAAGGAGCTGGCTAGTTTTCCAGGATCAAGGGTGATTTCCCTCATGTTCAGTAGACATTAAGTTAGAAAGCTGTTGCTTTCTGCTAGCATACAAGTGCTACATACTGTACATTTATACAGATCTTGACATGCTAGTAATTGTTAAGGTTCACAGGTGCTACACTTAATGGGTATCCATTTAACAGTCTTACTCACTGTAATTCTTAATGTAAAATTTCTCTTCCTTATGACTGTCATTTTTTATACTTTCCTTCATAATACAAGTCATTCCTGAAAGCTTACTTCTACAACCTCAATTTCCAGTCCTGGAAATTTCCTTAACATTCAAGTCCTATGTCTCATTTCTAATTCTTGAGCCAATCTCTTCTCTCTTAAAGCGTCTCCCCATAAAGAGGATGGAGACCAATACAGATCACCTTGTTGATCCTGGTAAGCCGAAATACAGTGGCTATATCTATAATTTAACTTCTGCATTTAAGACTCCGTAAACACTATGGAAGAAGGGGTCGAAACACTCTAAGAGCTAGACAGCCAGGAGGTCTTCTATGAGATCATGCCTCCTAGAAATGAGAGGGAAGATGATACCTCAACAATATGAATAAAACATCAAAAGTCATGCAAATGTAGAAGGTGGAAAGCTCAAAATTATAGGCAACTAAAGATTACTGAGAGAGAGAATTATTATCATCAGATATGATACATCTACTTGGCTATACAGTTTTAGGTTTTTGGCTCTGAGTTCATATACCTACAAGCAACTCGAAATGGATGCAACAGGTTTTCTTCATGTATCTATTCATTTTTATACATACAAAAGAAGAATTAAAGAATAAAGGGCATGAATTTGAGGTAGAAAGTGAAGGAATGTACATGGAATGGATGAGAGAGAAGAAAAGGAAAAAATAAATAATATAAGTATATTTTAATTAAAATAATATGTACTATTGAAATATAAGCCAAATTTACCCTTCTGCTGGTTTTGTTTTATATTATATTTATCCCATTACTAAGGATTTTCCTGAAAAATATCTAAGGGCTTAGTTAAACTGAATAATCTTTGCCAGAGCAGATCTTGGCAATTTGTTCTGAATGTCATTTCTATTTCTTTTTATTGTTGCAAACACCAATAATTACAATGGATCTTCATATTCTGTTGAAATATATTGTTGTTAAAGGAGACTTCGTGTTTTGTTCTGTTGTTAGTACTTATACTGGGACCAGAAAAAAATTAGGAGAGGGAGAAAAGGATTTGTTTCAATTTCTGGGTTATAGTCCATCACTGAGGGAAGTTAGGGAAGGAACCCAAGGAGGAACTTGAGCAGAAATCATGGAGGGACACTGCTGCTAATTTCTTTGCCGGGTTACACTTATCTAAGTTTTCTACAGCTAAGAATAACCTGCCCAGGGAATGGTGAGAGACATGGTGGATTGGGTCCTTCAATATTAATTACTCATTTACACAATACCCACAGATATATTTATAGGCCAATTTGATCTGAGAAATTCCTTAATTGAAACTCTCTTCACAGTTGACTCCAGGTTGTGGCAAATTGACAGAGATACGTGGGTCAAGGGGATCCATACTCTTGCTAATCCAAAGAATTTACTATAGACTGAAAGCAAGAAAGTGACTATCTTTAATCCAGGAAGTAAGCCTATTCCAGACATGCTAACTGTGATGGATTGCATATGCTGGTCCCTTGGAGTGGCACTATTATAAGGTATGGCCTTGTTGGAGGAAGTCCATCCTCACTGTGGAGATGGGCTTGGAGATCCTCCTAAATGGATGGGCATGCCTAGTCAGGTCCTGGCTTCCTTTGGATAAAGACATAGACCCCTCAGCTCCTCTTGCACCATGCCTGCCTAGATGCTGCCATGCTTATGCCTTGATGACAATGACTAAACCTCAAAGCTTGCATTGGTCATGGTGTCTGTTCACAGTGATAAAATCTTAACTAAGATACTAACTTTCCATGTTTTCTATCTGGAAAAAAATATTGTTTAAGTCACCTTGTCTCTCACAGTTTTGTTATTTTAACACAAGCAAAGACAAAAATTTGTGAGAATAAATTAATAGTTACTCTTCACTGACTTGACTTTGAAACAATACATAGGGCAGGCAGGGCTCATCAAAAGACCTTGGAAACAAGACATGGAAAACATTTTCTTTACATATAAACAGCAATAGAAATTGCTGTTCTTCACACTGGATATGGCAAATGAAAATCAGCAGCAAATAGAGACAAGCACTAGCAGGTCATGAAGGAGACCATTATAACTGGTATCAAAAATATAAAAAGGTTGGTTTGTGCCAAAATGGAAAATGGTTATCTTCAATACAGTACTCTACTACATAAAAAACAAGTTAAAATCAAATTTCTATATAATGAACTTTCAGAGACTAAATCTTCTCTCTTTTCAAAGACTGAAAATTATTAAAATAATTATGTAATCATTTATGAAATTATATTAGGTGCTTATTTTATTTATTTTGAGATAGATTTTCCTGTGGTCCACCTGATCCTTCGATTTAATCTTCTTTACTCAGCCTCTCAATTGTTGGGATGAAAGGACCTGACCTAGTTAAGTTTTGAAAATTATTTGCTTAATATTTATTGAGTTAGTACTTAGAAAGAAGAAAATGGAGGTGCAGAAGGAAGGTTATTTCTGCATTAATTCTAGACTGTTACAGGGTTTTGTTCATGTCTTCTACATAGCATAGAGAACAGTGGAATATTATTGCATGTTGTCAAAAGCTTGGGTAGAAAATTTATTTAACTAAAAATAATCAAATTGATCAACCATAAAAGACACGAGCATCAGTTTTCACAACACTTTGATCATATTTAAAAGAAAGTAAGCAGAATATGTAAAAATAAAAGACAAGGAAAAATAAGTCCAATGAATAAGGGTGGATTTACTATTTCTACCAGAGAAAATAGATATATCATTTCAAAAGTAGAAGGAAAGACACAAAAACAATTGCATTATAAAGAAGCAAATTAGGAGATAGTACTAAAGTAAAAACACAATATGCAATATTCAAGCTATGTTGTGAAAAGGTTTCAGAACTGCTGTACACATGAACTTACAACAGCTGCTATTCCCTGCAAAAGATCTGCTAAAGATCAAGCCAATGAACATTCCACCACGGATGGTTAAAATATATATATGCTATTCAAATGTGTCAAATGTGCATGAGTCTGAGGATATTCATTGAATCATGGTCTACTTACCAGTGACCACATCCCTGAAGAAAACAGTATCACCTACCCTCAACAGCCATCAACAGTCAATACCCCTGTTTTGAGGTGGAGTAACATGAACTCCATTTTCATCCATGGTGGAAGGTTGACTAGCTTGATCTTTAGCAGATCTTTTGCAGGGAATCACAGCTCTTCTGAGTTCATGTGTACGACAGATCTGAAACCTTTTCACAACATAGCTTAAATATTGCATATTTCATTTATTTAAGTACTATGTCCTAATTTGCTTCTTTATAATCCAATTATATATATATATGACAAAGTTAAGGACATGTAAGAGAATTGAAGAAGTGTTTGGGGGAAGTGATGGTGCATATGATATAAATACTTTGTATATATCTGTGCCTTTCGCACAGTATAAATTGAAATGAATAAATAAAATCAATTATTTGGCCTGGGGTTTAGCTCAATAGAATGATTGTCTAGTTGCATGAGGCCTAGTACTTCAAAATAAAATATTTATTTATCCTTTTTTAAAGACTAAAATTTTAAATTTCTTTTTACATGTAGATATGGGTTATAAGTAAAATATAAAATCAGTTGGGTTACATATAATGCTAAGTTTTAGAAAATGGTTGTTCAAATAATTAGGGCAAGTCTGTAAACATCTATAACCATGTATTAACAATGAACAAAAGGAAAAATAAAAACAGAAAAACATCTTCTTACGTTAAACTAATGATAAACTTCCTAGGAAATATGGACCATAAGCCAATATAAAAAGTTTTATTATGCATTACAAAATAACTTATTAAAAGAATTAATATCAGCTAGGAAACATATTGGAGGTTTTATGTTTATAACAAAAGTTAATTCACCTAAAACAGGAAGCAATGCATCACAGTTAATTGCAGAGAAAATACTTTTGATTAGCCACAGAATTATGAAATTTAATGGTGAAATAACTATGTTTCTCCTTGCACCTCTCCCTATGATAACAGAGAGAATAAAGCAAGTTTGCCCTCTAGAAAAGGAAGGAAAGACTAAGGTATGAACAAAGAGAAAGAAGACAGTACTCCTTCCTCAGTTCAATGCATTCACCTCAAGGTAAATGAATGTTATTGTGAATCCATTTGAGTGTGTCATGAGAGCAACTTCAAGTAAGTCTGGGTTATGTAAAAGAATGTGAGATTGTGAATTTTTGTGTGGCAGTATATGTAAATGTGAGTGTGCTTGAGTAAGTGTGTAAATTTGAATGCATGTTGGTATGTGATTCTGGGAGTATGTCAGAGCTTAAGTATGATAACGTGAGTTGGGCAAAATTTTTTATGTATCAGTGTGGTTAGTATGTGATGTGTGAGCATGTGTTTAATCGGACTAAGTGAATTTGAGTTCATAAGAGTGCATACATATATGAGTGCCTTTTAATGGGTGTGAGATTGAAGATAAGAAAGAATAAATGTGTAGGATTGTGTAGGATTGTAGGATTGTGTAGGATTGTTTGAGTATGTGAAAATGTGTACTGGTGTAAGTCTGAGTGAGTGTGTGTATGTTGGAGTGTTTGTGAGTTTGTGAGTATGAGTGTGTGAGGGTGTGTGCATGTTTGTGTGTCTGAATATATAAGTATACATGCATATTTGTGTTGTTAGTACATGTATGTTTAATATTTTAGGATGCTCCTTCAATCAAAACTGTGAATATCTGACTGTGTTATTCAGTGGATTGTAGAGTTAAACAATAGCAAACAGGCAAATGGGTATTACAGAAACTTTTTCTTTCATTTTCTTTTATTTTGCTTCTTAGAGAATTTACAATCTGCTTCACAGAAACACCGCATAATATATGTCAAGTGAGGTGTGTGGATTGGCACTGATCTAATACATCCTGGCTTCTCACTGGGTCTCAGAGGTTATGTTAGGTACCAAGGGAGCTGAGTGTGACAACTGGAAATACGACTTCAGAGAGGGTCAAAGAAAACATAGAAGACTTGCCCACCCAGACTCTAAGAAGCTGAATGGTAGGACCTGTATCAGTAGGTGTTGTTGGTACTGAGAAATGGCTATTTGTGATAGCTGAGATCTTCAGGAAGCATCATTATGTGTCATAGATAAGAACACTTAGTTATTCCAGAACCTGAGGGAATATTCCCCTGTTCCAGGATGGAATGCCTGTGGGAAAGGCTCTCTTCCCCTGTGGGGAAGACACTTTTTCTCTGTGCTCCTCTTCTGAATTCTCATGATCAAGAATGCAGAACACCCTATGTAATAGACAACCTGGAAAGGAAAGGAACAGGAAAGAGAACCAATTAACTCAGAAACCCATTCAGAGATTTCTCAAAACTAAGTAAAAATATATAAAAATGAGATTAATTTTAAACAAGATATGTTCATTTTTGTTCATGTTTTCTTTGCTTTTAGTAGAATTTGGAGAGTCTAAAACAATAAAGAAAGGCTACCATTAGTTTCATGTATGAAATTCTATTAACTCATCAATTCAAGAAGTGAACAAATTGTGCTTCTTTTAATGTTTTGCCAAATTTTTATAATAAAATTTATCTTCTGTCTTCTTTATTTGGCTATCAATATCTGAGTTGCAATTCATTAACCAACAAATGGATATGATAATATGAAGTTAGTTCTAAGGAGAAAAATGCATTTTTAAGTGTCTTTCTCCATTGATCTTTGAATATGACTGAGTTTAGATCCTTCAAATGCTGCTGTTTCTTCCTTTTCCATTTCTGCAATTTAACTATGAAGGTGACAGCAGTATACTTATCATTATGATTAAATGAAGTTCAAAGCCTGAAGATATTGCCCAAGACATTGTTAAATGATGGCTTGGTTGTTGCATTTCTAAACTTTCTCTTCCATACTTCCTATCACAATTTTCATTTTCTGGAAAAAAATCCCATGAAAGTCACGTGTGGGTTCCAGGAGGCAAACACCTTGGTCTATCACATCTTTTAGACATTTGTTCCTGATATTTCAGTAAAAGAAAGTGACACATTTTATATCTAGTTATTTTTCTGGAAAGGAGTTAGAAAGATATTAAAATTTCAAATCTATTTCCCTAATAACTTATGTATGAGAATGTGTTACATACCCTGTCATCCTGTGAATCCACTCCACTTTTTCTCATATTTGATGGTCATTTGGAGGAAATAAATGGTAAAAGGGTATATTTGTGAATGGTTAATGCAAAGGAAATATCTGGCAGAGAACAATCACACCATTTCAGTGACTTTGACATGCTGTGATAGTTTGCTTTCTCACTATCTTTAAATCATAATTAAAAATTAAGGTTTATTTAATTAAAACTTCCCAGCTTTGGCTGTAGGTCCAATATATTTTGGCAGTTCTAAGAAGAAAAAAAAAGAAAGAAAGAAGTATAGTTGGCCACTTGAGATAGCATGGTTTACATTTGCCATTCAGTACAGATAATCTTATAGGAGTCCTTTTCTTGTCACAGACAGGAAATGGATTTTTGATGCTATCTAATATTGATCAAACTTCCACATAACTGATGAGACAAGATTTGAAGGGTACTATTTTAAACAAGCTTGACATCGTCTTTCTACATGATCTAATCGTGTCAGGAGGAGAAATCACAATTAAGGAGAGGCTTCATTGCCTTCCTTAAAGGGAAAGCTTGCCCACTAGTACCAGACATGTTGCTTGTTTAAGGATATTTGGAAAAAGGTTCCTTTCTGGGTGTAGTGAGAAAGAGTTATTATGAGAAGACTGCAATACCTGCTGTCTCTCCCCTGAATTAATTTGTATCTATTGTGTGCAATGTATAGAACATGGTGGCTTTCTGCTATCTTTATCTCCTTCTTGGTATTTAATTCATAGTGGTATCACCAAAATTTTTCACCCAAAAAAACAAACTACATAAAATGCCAGTTAGTCAGCCCCAGAAAAGAATTCTTAAAGTTCTTCAGATATCAAAATATTATTTTAACAGTGAAAGGATGGAAAAGCTAATACAAGGAACTCTAATTGAAGTAATATTTCTAGGTAATATCTCTACAGATAGGAGAATAAATAAACTCGAGAATCCAATTGTTCCTTGGCTTCATATTTAATGGAACCTATAGTCTCTTTCCTTAAATACATGACCTGATTAGATTACAGTATAATTAAGTGGCAGTTTTGAGGGCCGTACTTTACAAATATAATTTTACTATAAGAAATGTTCACTGAAAATAGCAGTTCATTTTATTACTAAATGGAACAATTTCACCATCTATAATTGTTCTTTTTTGCATTTTGTAGGAACTATGCCATGGAGATGTGTTATTTTTGCCTACAGCAGAAGAAGAAACACTATTAATTTTCCAGTAAGGACTAACTACATACAAAGCTCAGTGTTGCTCAGTGGTTTGCTGGCCACTTTTAGCCCTTGTCAACTCATTCACTAAGGCTTTCTACATCCATGAGGAAGATCTAGAGCAGTTACAGAAAAATTGTTTTTCATGATGCTAAATAGGATTAAGGCAAACACTAAACTGCCTTTTAAATTCTGTACTTTGTTCCTCATGAAATTTTGCATTAATTTTGATCATTCAAAGAAACTGGGTCTCACTGTTATTCATTGCTATTATTATGAACTGCTGCTTTTCATTTCCCCTTGACCTCAGTCTGAGGGCATGCCTCCTTCATGTGCTCCTGACCATGGTTCTGCTGATGCCATCACAAAGATAATTTGATCCTGACCTGAGGTGTGAATCCAAAACCATCTGTTTCTTTGTTCTGTGCTCTGTTTTATGTTTTTAAGAAGGCACTCATGACTCTTGAAACAATGACTTTATATAAGTATGGATTAAAGAATAAATCCTTAGTCCCTGTGAGTATTGGCTGTGCAATTTGTAGATTCAGAACCTGGCACAGGAGTCACAGTGATGCCACAGAAAATAGACTTGCAAAGCATCCAAATCTTCTATGTGGTTAGAATTTTTTTTTTTTGTAGCAGACTTGAGGGTTTAGTGACAGGAGCAGTAGAGAGCACAGTGTAGCTCACTGATTTTGCATAGATGCTGATGAGCTGGCTGCCACCTTCTAAATTAGTTTTTCTTACATGTACTCCAAAACCAAAATGCAGATTCTAACCTTAGGTGCAGTCAAATGATGCCAATATAATCTCAATATCTTTAGATGTTTACAGAGTCAACTCCAGTTGGGACCTTTATTTTTTTATTCTACTCTCAAAACTAACATATTTTGGAAATTCAGTTACATGCTAAATCATCTCTGCCAAGAGTTGCAGTCTTAAACATGACCACAGTCAATATCTGCTTCAGAAACATGCTCTCTTGCCATGCCATTATTAAATGTATTGATGAATTATAATTTTATGTTTTTATTTGTTCCCAAGTAGATAACCAGAATTAGTAAAGTTTAATGTATTAATTTGTCACATCAAGTAAGAGGCTCCTTTTATCTGAACAAAATCAATATATACTTAACTACATTAAGATCTTAGGTTTTGTGACATTCAAAACATTCTAATAATGGAATAGGAGAGTAATGAAACAAGCTTACTGTAAAAACAAATGCTATATATTTTTGCTATCATGTTTTGGGAATTATTTTGTGATTTCATAAATTCAGAATCTAAACATGACACACAATATTAAATATTGCATGCTGTGATGGATAATCTTGCACTGAACCTGGTTGGACTAAGGTATATCTAGGAGGTTAGTGCGGTACACACACCTCTGGATGTGCACTGGATGAGAGAGCACTGACATAAGCTCAAAGGCTCAGACATAATGAATGGACTAGCCATTGATAGAATTATGAAATGGCATTCTTATTGGGAGGAAGGGAATGACAGGTGGTAAGGCCTTGTTAGAGGTGACAGAGCACAGCATGTTGTCTCTGGTGTTCTGGCCTCTCCTTTTATGCCCTTTCTCTGCTTCCATTCAATCAACAAGGGCAAGAAACAGCTCTGACTAGTCTCACTGATAAAATGCTTACCTAATTCCACAGAGCTAAGCAACTATGGGTGGGACTTTGTCAAGCCAGAAGCCTGAAAAAACCCTTCTCCCATTAAGGAGCATTATTTTTGATTACAGCAATGTAAAGGTAGTGAAACCAACAAGGGCATACATACATACATACATATATAAGAATTATATTAAAATTATCTCATATTAGAAGGCAGGCAACTTTTTTTTTATACAACTATCCAGGGACTAACCAGAGATCTTAAAGTTTTAGTGAAAGATCTGTCTATTTATTCCAAACTACTTTAGAGTAATATTTTTTTCTCTTTTACTTGACATATTTTGAAAGTCTAATATATTTGATGATATGGTAGAGAAATATATGACCTACATTTATTCAATTATTATATTATTCCAAATGTGAAACTTTTACTGATAACATCAATGTATATAATATGCTACATTAGAAAATGCTTTATATTTATATATGTATATGTAACATATGCATATTTAGAAGTACAGAAATATACTCAATGAAGATGAATAATCATCTATTGTACATTACAATCAAAATCATTCTACATAAAATGCTGAAATTTTGGAATAAATTAAAAAAATTGGGAAAAAAAGCTTAGAGTACAACTCAAAGAGTTTTTATGCTTAATGAGAGAAAAATAAATTGCTTATAAGAAAATTGAAAGCTTCTTCCATTTGGCCAGATAACAGCAACAGAAACAGGTTTTTGATATGACTGTGGAGGCCAGAACATAGCATGACTTTTCTGCCTTACAACAAACACAAAGAACAAAACCACATGGTCATTTCATTGGATGCTGAAAAAGCATTTGACAAAATTCAGCATCCCTTCATGCTTAAAGTCTTGGAGAGAACAGGAATTCAAGGCCCATACCTAAACATAGTAAAAGCAATATTCAGCAAACCGGTAGCCAGCATCAAACTAAATGGAGAGAAACTTGAAGCAATCCCACTGAAATCAGGGACCAGACAAGGCTGCCCCCTTTCTCCTTATCTTTTCAATATTGTACTTGAGGTACTAGCTCAGGCAATTCGACAACATAAGGAGGTCAAAGGGATACAAATTGGAAAGGAAGAAGTCAAACTATCATTATTTGCAGATGACATGATCGTCTACCTAGGTGACCCAAAGAACTCCACTAGAGAGCTCCTACAGCTGATAAACAACTTCAGCAAAGTGGCAGGTTATAAAATCAACTCCAGCAAATCAGTGGCCTTCCTATACTCAAAGGATAAGCAGGCTGAGAAAGAAATTAGGGAAATGACCCCCTTCACAATAGCCACAAACAGAATAAAGTATCTTGGGGTGAATCTTACCAAACATGTGAAAGATCTGTATGACAAGAACTTCAAGACTCTGAAGAAGGAAATGGAAGAAGACCTCAAAAAATGGGAAAACCTCCCATGCTCATGGATCGGTAGAATCAATATAGTTAAAATGGCCATTTTGCCTAAAGCACTATACAGTTTCAATGCAATACCCATCAAAATCCCAACTCAATTCTTCACAGAGTTAGAAAGAGCAATTATCAAATTCATCTGGAACAACAAAAAACCCAGGATAGCTAAAACTATTCTCAGCAACAAAAGAAAATCAGGGGGAATCAGTATCCCTGACCTCAAGCAATACTACAGAGCAATAGTGTTAAAAACTGCATGGTATTGGTACAGTGACAGGCAGGAGGATCAATGGAACAGGATTGAAGATCCAGAAATGAACCCACACACCTATGGCCACTTGATCCTCGACAAAGAGGCTGAAAACATCCAATGGAAAAAAGATAGCCTTTTCAACAAATGGTGCTGGTTCAACTGGAGGTCAGCATGTAGAAGAATGCAAATTGATCCATCCTTGTCTCCTTGTACTATGCTCAAATCCAAATGGATCAAGGACCTCCACATAAAGCCAGACACTCTGAAGCTAATAGAAAAGAAACTGGGGAAGACCCTGGAGGACATCGGTACAGGGAGAAAGTTTCTGAACAGAACACCAATAGCGTATGCTCTAAGAGCAAGAATTGACAAATGGGACCTCATAAAATTACAAAGTTTCTGTAAGGCAAAGGACACCATCAAGAGGACAAATCGGCAACCAACAAATTGGGAAAAGATCTTCACCAATCCTACATCAGATAGAGGGCTAATATCCAATATATATAAAGAACTCAAGAAGTTAGACTCCAGAAAACCAAACAACCCTATTAAAAAATGGGGTACAGAGTTAAACAAAGAATTCTCACCTGAAGAACTTCAGATGGCGGAGAAGCATCTTAAAAAATGCTCAACTTCATTAGTCATTAGGGAAATGCAAATCAAAACAACCCTAAGATTTCATCTTACACCAATCAGAATGGCTAAGATTAAAAATTCAGGAGACAGCAGGTGTTGGAGAGGGTGTGGAGAAAGAGGAACACTCCTCCACTGCTGGTGGGGTTGCAAATTGGTACAACCACTCTGGAAAGCAGTCTGGCGGTTCCCCCGAAAACTAGGCACCTCACTTCCAGAAGATCCTGCTATACCACTCCTGGGCATATACCCAGAAGACTCCCCACCATGTAATAAGGATACATGTTCTACTATGTTCATAGCAGCCCTATTTATAATTGCCAGATGCTGGAAAGAACCCAGTTATCCCTCAACAGAAGAGTGGATGCAAAAAATGTGGTATATCTACACAATGGAGTACTATTCAGCCATTAGAAACAATGAATTCATGAAATTCTTAGGCAAATGGATGGAGCTAGAGAATATCATACTAAGTGAGGTAACCCAGACTCAAAAGGTGAATCATGGTATGCACTCACTATTAAGTGGATATTAACCTAGAAAACTGGAATACCCAAAACATAATCCACACATCAAATGAGGTACAAGAAGAAAGGAGGAGTGGCCCCTGGTTCTGGAAAGACTCAGTGAAACAGTACTCAGCAAAACCAGAATGGGGAAGTGGGAAGGGGTGGGTGGGAGGACAGGGGAAGAGAAGGGGGCTTATGGGACTTTCGGGGAGTGGGGGGGCTAGAAAAGGGGAAGTCATTTGAAATGTAAATAAATTTTATCGAATAAAAAAATGTAGTTAAGTATATATTGCATTTGCCTAATGACTAATGAAGTTGAGCATTTTTTTAAGATGCTTCTCCGCCATCCGAAGTTCTTCAGGTGAGAATTCTTTGTTTAACTCTGTACCCCATTTTTTAATAGGGTTGTTCGGTTTTCTGGAGTCTAACTTCTTGAGTTCTTTATATATATTGGATATTAGCCCTCTATCTGATGTAGGATTGGTGAAGATCTTTTCCCAATTTGCTGGTTGCCGATCTGTCCTCTTGATGGTTTCCTTTGCCTTACAGAAACTCTGTAACCTTATGAGGTCCCATTTGTCAATTCTTGCTCTTAGAGCATACGCTATTGGTGTTCTGTTCAGAAACTTTCTCCCTGTACCGATGTCCTCAAGGGTCTTCCCCAGTTTCTTTTCTATTAGCTTCAGAGTGTCTGGCTTTATGTGGAGGTCCTTGATCCATTTGTATTTGAGCTTAGTACAAGGAGACAAGGATGGATCAATTCACAGTCTTCTGCATGCTGACCTCCAGTTGAACCAGCACCATTTGTTGAAAAGGCTATCTTTTTTCCATTGGATGTTTTCAGCCTCTTTGTCAAGGATCAAGTGGCCATAGGTGTGTGGGTTCATTTCTGGATCTTCAATCCTGTTCCATTGATCCTCCTGCCTGTCACTGTACCAATACCATGCAGTTTTTAACACTATTGCTCTGTAGTATTGCTTGAGGTCAGGGATACTGATTCCCCCAGATTTTCTTTTGTTGCTGAGAATAGTTTTAGCTATCCTGGGTTTTTTGTTGTTCCAGATGAATTTGATAATTGCTCTTTCTAACTCTGTGAAGAATTGAGTTGGGATTTTGATGGGTATTGCATTGAATCTGTATAGTGCTTTAGGCAAAATCGCCATTTTAACTATATTGATTCTACCGATCCATGAGCATGGGAGGTTTTCCCCATTTTTTGAGGTCTTCTTCCATTTCCTTCTTCAGAGTCTTGAAGTTCTTGTCATACAGATCTTTCACATGTTTGGTAAGAGTCACCCCAAGATACTTTATACTGTTTGAGGCTATTGTGAAGGGGGTCATTTCCCTAATTTCTTTCTCAGCCTGCTTATCCTTTGAGTATAGGAAGGCCACTGATTTGCTGGAGTTGATTTTATAACCTGCCACTTTGCTGAAGTTGTTTATCAGCTGTAGGAGCTCTCTAGTGGAGTTCTTTGGGTCACTTAGGTAGACGATCATGTCGTCTGCAAATAATGATAGTTTGACTTCTTCCTTTCCAATGTGTATCCAGATGAATTTGAGAATTGCTCTTTCTAACTCTATGAAGAATTGAGTTGGGAACCCCAGAAAACCAAATAACCCTATTTAAAAATCAGGTACAGAGTTAAACAAAGAATTCTCACCTGAAGAACTTCAGATGGCTGAGAAACATCTTAAAAAAATGCTCAACTTCATTAGTCATCAGGCAAATGCAAATCAAAACAGCCCTGAGATTTCACCTTACACCAGTCAGAATGGCTAAGATTAAAAATTCAGGAGACAGTAGGTGTTGGAGAGGATGTGGAGAAAGAGGAACACTCCTCCACTGCTGGTGGGGTTGCAAATTGGTACAACCACTCTGGAAATCAGTCTGGCGGTTCCTCCGAAAACTGGGCACCTCACTTCCAGAAGATCCTGCTATACCACTCCTGGGCATATATCCAGAGGATTCCCCACCATGTAATAAGGATACATGTTCTACTATGTTCATAGCAGCCTTATATATAATTGCCAGATGCTGGAAAGAACCCAGGTATCCCTCAACAGAAGAGTGGATGCAAAAAATGTGGTATATCTACACAATGGAGTACTATTCAGCCATTAGAAACAATGAATTCATGAAATTCTTAGGCAAATGGATGGAGCTAGAGAACATCATACTAAGTGAGGTAACCCAGACTCAAAAGGTGAATCATGGTATGCACTCACTAATAAGTGGTTATTAACCTAGAAAACTGGAATACCCAAAACATAATCCACACATCAAATGAGATACAAGAAGAAAGGAGGAGTGGCCCCTGGTTCTGGAAAGACTCAGTGAAACAGTATTCGGCAAAACCAGAATGGGGAAGTGGGAAGGGGTGGGAGGGAGGATAGGGGAAGAGAAGGGACTATCGGGGAGTGGGGGGGGCTAGAAAAGGGGAAATCATTTGAAATGTAAATAAATTATATTGAATAAAAAAAAAAACAAAAGAGAAAAAAACATAGGTAATCCTCTAAAGCGAATTCAAATTCTCAGCAAGTGCTTTTAGTGCAATGTGGCATGACTTAGTAGTGCAAGTCACATGAAGTAGGAGGATTAGATGTTTACTTTCAGGCCTTATAATAAAAGTACTAGGCAATGCTGGAAATCTGGAACAAACTTCTTGAAGCCTAGTAGCCTTCTCCAAATGATCTTGAAAGACTTTACAAACTGATGCCAGTAAAATAAACTATTTCATGTTCAAGTATTGAAAAGTTAAGATGGTGATATGCAAAATAAGTACACGATAACTTTAAAACTTTTGCGGTGGTGTGAATAAAGTATATTGGATACCTGTATAGAAATACTAGTGTTGGAATTGTATGGAATGAAGGGTCTTGCAGAGCCTGGTGTTGCTTAGATTGGATACAAGTACTGCCTGAAGTTAGATTGCCACACGATTTGACACTAGAACCATTTTCCTTTTCTTGTAAAATGAATTAGTCTCTACCCTCATGTCAAGATGATAACAGTAACAGTTTCCAGGCCCACACAAGTACAAGCCTTAATTAATGGTCATAAAACTATGTAGGAGATGTGAATAAGAATAATTATGGAAATGAAGAGGCAATGTTGTTACTGTAATAGGTGACTGTATATTGCTTTGTGCTCTGCTAATGTGACAATGATATGTATTATTGCATTATAAATGATGCACACAACAGAACTATTATGTAATGTTATTAGCATACTTAACATTTTTAATCTTAATGAACCTCCAGAAAGCAAGTTCTGTCACTGGCCTTGTTTACATGCAAAACAATCACACTATCACATGGATGACCTTTAAGAACAGGAACTTTTTCCTGAAAGGATGTTCTATGGTCATTAATGAACCAAATCAATGACAACATTGGTATTTGTATATTTGTGGATATCATGGTTCCTGAAATGACCTTTTAGTTTGGTTTAGAATGTTCCTGATTTATATATATATATATATATATATATATATATATATATTTACTCTTGAGGATATAAGAATATCTTTGTTTATCTCTTTCCCCCTCCCTCTCCCCACCCACCTTCTTCCTCCCATTCTCTCTCTCTCTCTCTCTCTCTCTCTCTCTCTCTCTCTCTCTCACACACACACACACACACACATACATACATACATACATACATACACACACACACACACACACACATACACACAGCATAAACAGTAATGCCTTCTATGGTGGCCAAAGGAAGAATGAAATTTTACATTCAAAATGATGTACTCAAACATCAACAGATTATGCCATTAACAAATTTGATAATTTGATATGCCATATCATAAAAATCAGAATAGTTTTGCTAAGTATAAAGTGTTCTTAATATTTTTTGGGACTTTCAAGCTCAACAATGAATGTGAACTATAGCTTACAACCTTATAGCATAAAATCAGACTATTCATGAACTTGTATGGAAGGTAGAACAGGAATACCTTCCTGGCCATCTCCAGGCTAACTCCCAGCCCTGTTATCATCCTGATGAGAATAATCATCTTTCTCTGTGTCCCAAAATGGCTTCTTATCTTTTCTTCACCCATTTATGGTCTTTATTTCTTCTATGCTAGTTAAGGTAAATGTTAAAGGGAGTGTGTTATATTTTTAAACATATTATCAAAGTTCTGGGCTATTTTTCTTATTTCTTATTATTTGCATTTCAGTTAGGGAAATTTCTGTTGGCATATCTTTAAGTTCATTGATTCTCTCTTTAGCTCCACTTAGTCTGCAGATAAGCTCATTAAAGGCATTCTTAATTTAGTCTTATGGTTCCAGAGATTTCTCCAGGAGGAAAGTCATATCTCATTGATGCTCTGAATTTATCCTTTTGCACAGATTCAGAAGAGCAAATTTGTTCCCTGATGGTTCCTAGAAAAGTTGTAGATTTTCATTTTGTTTATCATTTTTCTTTTTGTAAGTACAGGATTTTCTTAGATCTTGAATATTATTGCTGAAACAAAAAGTTCTGCGTTTCTGTTAAAAATTCCAATTTTAAAATTAAATTATGTCATAATTGGCTCTCAACTCACACACAGAAAATGCTAAGTTCTACAACAGTCTACAAGGCCTTGTATTATCAGATTCTGAAAACACTAGCTCAGTATCTTCATGGCTGCTCATTTCCTTTTATTTTAACTTACTAAAACCAATTAGGTCACATTGGTGTTTTTATATTTCTACATTGGACTGCACTGAATTCCAGAGGGAAGGACTTTTTTCCCAAAAAAGATAATCAATTACATTAAGATCTAGAATACAACAAGAAATGCATTGATAAGCTAGATTTTGTTTAATCAGTAAATTCTACCTTAAGGCCAGAATTATTCTCTGAAACTGGACACAAGAATTGAATTAGGTGATTCATATGAATTTGACCTAGCATGATCTGATACCATTTTTACCCTTTCAATGCCAATGATACATGAACTAACACCATTTGCTTTGATAGACAATGCTCAGGTCTCAGAGATTAAGAGACTGGTAGACAAATACTAGTTACAAATTTAATTATAAGGGTCTTACGAAGATAGATTTTTCTTCCCAAATATGGCAACCCTTCTACCTATCCTTTCTCTCTGTCAAAAGCGGTAGAACTATTTCTTGATGAGCTAGATAGAGTCTGAGTTTCCTTTCCATTTCTTTTTTTTTTAAAATATTTTTATTTTCTATATTCTTTGTTTATATTCCAAATGATTTCCTCTTTCCCAGATCCCTCCTCTCCATATGTCCCATAAACCTTCTTCTTTCCATCTGTTCACCAATCACCTCCCTCCTTTTTCTCTGTCCTTATATTCGTCTCCAATGCTAGATCAATCCTTTCCAGGATCAGGACCCTCTCCATACTTCTTCATGGGAGTCATTTGTTATGCGATTTGTGCCTTGGGTATTCAGAGCTTCTGGGCTAATTAATATCCACTTATCAGAGATTGCATTCCATGGGTATTCTTTTGTGATTGGGTTATCGCACTTAGGATGATATTTTCCAGATCAAACCATTTGCCTAAAAATTTTGTGAATTCATTGTTTCTAATTGCTGAGTAGTATTCCATTGTGTAAATATACCACATTTTCTGTATCCGTTCCTCCTTTGAGGGACGTCTGGGTTCTTTCCAGGTATTGGCTATTATAAATAAGGCTACTATGAACATAATGGAGCATGTGTCTTTATTGCATGCTGGGGGATCCTTTGAGTATATGCCCAGGAGAGGTATAGCAGGGTCCTCTTGTTTGGAATTGATTTGTAAGCAATTAAAATTTCTCCTGTGATCCTTACCACACAGATCTAACTGGTCCTTCAAGGACAAAGGTCCTAGTGTCCTCACTCCTGTGTAAAGAGCCAGAGAATATCATGCTAAGGTACAATTAAACCACTTTCTTCACCTCTGCTCTTTTTCTGGGATAAACGATTTTCTTCCTTTTATAATGACTCAGAATTTTGATGAAGGGAGCGCATTGACTCCCTTTTAGAGAGAATTTCCTCTTGTTCACAAACTGCTTTGAAGACTATTGAGATTCAGCTGAGCCAGACTCTATCACTGTATTACTGAGTCTTTTCTGCTAATTATAAAATTTCAATGGTTTTTTTAATCAATTGGAAGACAACCTATATTGGTTTTACCCTTCTTCTAGGGTTCTTCAGAATTTTTTTAGGCCATTGTTGCTTTAATCTTTCCCACTATGCTGGAGAAATGATTAGATTCACCTTCACTGTCCATGGCTCTTCAGTGACACAGTGGAGGTGTTCTTTCACCTAGGGAAATTTCCTTACAAATTTCTTCAATACATTTCCTACTATATTTTCTTATTTTGAAATTCCCACTGATTGAAACAAAAATGGCATGCTTGGATTTATGTTTTAGTGCAAGCCCTTCACATTTTTTACATTTATCAGAATATCTTCTTGAAGTTGGTAAAACAAATGAGAATCCTTTGTGAAACCACTGACAGTAAAATGTATAAGATCTATGAGGACATGGAAGAAATTCAAAATCTATATTAATCTTGATAGAATGCTCCGCACACACGACCAGCTTTTTTACTGCACAGTCTCTAACGTGATAAACTTAATGTATGAGCTGGCCTTTCATTTGAAGATAGAGAAACAAGACCACATTTAGGAAATGAGACTTTGAAAATAGAAGACATCCAGTCAAGCACTATTAAATATTGTTAGTCAATTAATAGCAATATATGTATGTAAAAGTTTAAACTTTAAAATTGTATTATGTGGTAATGTTACATAGTTGTATGTTTTGATCAAATCTATCCCTTCAGTTTCTTCTGTATCCTCTCAATGCTTTCCTTCCCCACATCATATGGTCCTTTTGTTGTTTAAACTCACTGAGTGCTGTTTGCACAGGCAGAGTTGTGGAGCCACATACTAGAGCACATGTATCCTCCTGGGAGATACATTCCTGAAGAACTGATTTCCTCTCCTCAAGATTCATGAAATGCCTAGGTATTTTAACCAGATACAGAATGTCATGAGCCCCATTCTATATACATTCACATTTGGTTGTCTTGATCTTGTTCAGGTTTTATGAATGGAATCATTGCTGCTGTGAGTCCATATATACAATGGTAATGTCATTTGTGTCCAGCAAATTCAACAAATGCTGTTTGGCTATTAACACCCACTCCCTCTCACCTTTATAGACTCTCTATTTCTTCTTTTCCATTGATCTTTCAGAGGTGGATCAGGAGGCATGATATCAATACTTGGACTGAACATGCCACAGTATTGTATTTTTTACTTGTTGACTAGGTATGGGTCTCTGAGTTGTCATCTACTAAAAAGGAAAGATTTTCTGATGAGAATTTATATGTGCATTAATCATTGGGGATAAGAATAAAAATTTAGGATGTGGCTTAAAAAATAAATCATTTTAGCATAATAGCATTACATTCTCCTTTAGGGATTGGTAATTAGCTAGATATGTGTTTTGGCCCAGATGGAGATATTAAGCATGAATTATTTCTTAGAGAGACGATTTGAAATACAGTCAGAGTAGTTGGTCATTTCCATGACATTTCTGTCATACCTTGACTGACAACACATTTAGTCCCTCACAGGATTTAGAGCTAGATAAGGTTGTTGATTAATTTCTGCCCTACTAGCAAGAATAGATCTCTTCAAAACTATGACTTATAGCCAGTAAGGATAGAAATTGATCAATGCCAGTTGGATTTCTCCTTAGTCTATAACTTAAATAGGCAGTGCCTCAGCAACAGGGTTCTACCTTTACGTTTTTGAGAATAACAAAGACCAATCTCTATAACCTGCACTGTTTCTGGTATCTATTATACTTCACTGATTAACAACTCTAAAAGTCCAATTTTCTGAAGAACTGCTAGACTTACTTCCAGAGTGGTTGTACCAGCCTGCAGTCCTACCAACAATGGAGGAGTGTTCCTCTTTCTCCACACCCTTGCAAGCATCTGCTGTTTGCTAAGTTTTTTATCTTAGCCATTCTGACTGGTGTGAGGTGAAATCTCAGGGTTGTTTTTATTTGCATTTCCATGATGACTAAGGATGTAATACATTTCTTTAGGTGCTTCTCAGCCATTCCATATTCTTCAGTTAAGAATTCTTTATTTAGTTTTGTATCCCATTTTTTTATAGGCTTAGTTGATTCTCTGGAGTCTAACTTCTTGAGTTTTTTGTATATATTGAACATTAGCCCACTATAGGATGTATGATGTGGTTGCCATTTTGTCCTGTTGACTGTCTTTTGCCTTACAGAAGTTTTGCACTTTTATGAGGTCCCATTTGTCCATACTTGATCTCAGAGCATAAGCCATTAGTGTTCTACTCAGGAACTTTTCCACTGTGCCCACATGTTCGAGGCTCTTCCTCTCTATTAGTCTCAGTGTGTATGGTTTTATGTGGAGGGCTAGATAAGAATGGAAATCAGTCTGGATGCTCCTCAGAAAATTGGACATTATATTATGTGAGGACATGGTATCCCATACCTGGGCCCATACCCAGAGGATTCCCCGGCATGTAATAAGGACACATGCTCCACTATGTTCATAGCAGCCTTATTTATAATAGTCAGAATCTGGAAAGAACCCAGATATCCTTCAAAAGAGGAATGAATACAGAAAATGTAGTACATTTTCCCAAAGGAATACTACTCAGCTATTAAAAACAATGAATTCATGAAATTCTTAGGCAAATGGATGGAACTAGAAAATATCATCCTGAGTGAGGTAATCCAATCACTAAAGAACACACATGTTATGCACTCACTGATAAGTAGATATTAGCCCAAAAGCTCTGAATACCCAAGATACAATTCACAGATCAAACAAAGCTCAGGAAGAACCAAGACCAACGTATGGATATTTCAGTCCTTCTTAGAACAGGGAAAAATATTCATAGGAGCAAATACAGGGACAATATATGAAGCAGAGAGTGAAGGTAAGGCCATCCAAAGACTGTTACACCTAGGGATCCATCCCATATACAGTGACCAAACCCAGACACTCTTTTGTATGCTAAGAAATGCATGTTGACAGGAGCCTGATATATCTGTCTCCAGAGGGTCTCTGCGAGAGCCTGACAAATACAAAAGTGGATGCTCATAACCAACCAATGGAGTGAGTACAGGGTACCCAATGGAGGAGCTAGAGAAAGGACCCAAGGAGTTGAAGGGGTTTGTAGCCCCATAGGAGTAACAACAATATGAACATACAAGACCCCTCAGAGCCCGGGGACTAAACCACCAACCAAGGGGGTACACATGAAGGGACCCATGTTTCCCCCCACATGTGTGGGCATTAATGGGAGGAGATGACCTTGGTCCTGAAGGCTTGATATGCCAGTTTAGGGGAATTCGAGGGTGGGGAGGCAGGAATGGATGAATGAACACCCTCATAGAAGCAGGGGGAGGAGGGATGGGATAAGGGGCTTCTGGGAGGGGGACTAGGAAAGGGAACAATATTTGAAATGTAAATAAAGAAAATATCCAAAAAACCAAGACAAAACAAAACAAGTCCCAAACTGATATCCTAAGCCACACACTGGGTATTGACTGGCTGTGGTGTTTATGATAGGCATTGCCTCATTTATATAAAGTAATTTCATTCGATCTTTCTTTTTATATGTATGTATTTAAAGAAGCTTTTACAGTATTTGGTCTGAGAATGGGATTTTCCAGTGTCTTTACCCTTGGTTATCTTTCTACCATTTCCTATAGTTTGCTGGCCTCCAATACATGACCTTATTTAACCTTTTCTCTTTTATGATCTCCTTTGCACCTTGATTACCTGAATTCTAATTCCTTTCCTTGAAACATACTCTGCCTAGCATTCCTTAATATTTTCTTGACACCTGTGATGCTTCTTAACCATACATGTCTAAAGATTCAAAACCAGCATCTACACGTGACAGAACATAAAGCACTTGTTTGGGTCTGTCTCACTCAGAATAATTATCTTCATCTATTCCATGAATATGTGACATACATATACACCATAACATTTTTCATCTGTAAAAACGAAATTGTGAAACATTAAGCTGTTTTCAATAGATGAGTTTAATAAAACCTTGGCCCATGTGTCTCCAAAGGCCAAGCTTCTTCTATTATTATGGGCCAGTTCCCTTCTGTTTGTGAGCTTGTATTGCTTATTTATTATACAACTGAATTCCTTTCTAGGCAAATTAAGCACTACCGTATCTCAAAGTGTTGTACTGATAATTAACCAATTAATCTCCAGCATGTGAGGCTAGTGATACTGAGGCAACTGGGAGGCACTGTTTGTTGCCACTTAGAAAGAATGTATGATTGGAGAAGGGATGGAGAAAAGAAGCTTTATGGGACATATGGGGAGGGGGGATCTGGGAAAGGGGAAATCATTTGGAATGTAAACAAAGAATATAGAAAATAAAAATATTAAAAAAAGAAAGAATGTATGAATTATAGTCACTTTTATTTTGCAAGAACATCCAGTGCTCATTAGAATTTATTATTATTTCTTACTAAGCCTTCAGTTTCTTGTAAGTCAAACTCTCTTGGTATTTCTGTCACTTTTATCATTATCTTGAAGGTGTTAATATCTGCGGTCTTTATGGAGTTCTTTCGGTTAACTTTGGGTTTGTTGATGGACAGATAGACAAAAAGGTTAAAGATCAGTAGTACACAAGCTTCAATTTGGGATTTGAGTTCATCTAACTTAGGGTGAACTCACAAAGGTATAAGGACTTTTGCCAATTAGAGACAAAGTGACCTATGTAAATGGCAGTTCTAGAGAAGCAGGGACAACATTTTGTGTTCCCTCAAGTTCTTCCAGCTAAGCTTTCCCAGTAATCATATTTTTATTCTTATTATCCATGAGTTCTTATGGATTACCAAACAAATCCAAGAATACATAAAAACAATCATCCACCATGATCAAGTAGGCTTTATTCCAGGGATGCAGGGTTGGTTCAATATACGGAAATCCATCAATGCAATCCACTACATAAACAAACTCAAAGAAAAAACCACATGGTCATTTCATTAGATGCTGAAAAAGCATTTGACAAAATTCAGCATCCTTTCATGCTTAAAGTCTTGGAAAGAACAGGAATTCAAGGCCCATACCTAAACATAGTAAAAGCAATATACAGCAAACCGGTAGCCAGCATCAAACTAAATGGAGAGAAACTTGAAGCAATCCCACTCAAATCAGGGACTAGACAGGGCTGCCCCCTTTCTCCTTATCTTTTCAATATTGTACTTGAGGTACTAGCTTGGGCAATTCGACAACATAAGGAGGTCAAAGGGATACAAATTGGAAAGAAATAAGTCAAACTATCATTATTTGCAGATGACATGATAGTCTACTTAAGTGACCTGAAAACCTCCACCAGAGAACTCCTACAGCTGATAAACAACTTCAGCAAAGTGGCAGGTTATAAAATCAACTCAAGCAAATCAGTAGCCTTCCTATACTCAAAGGATAAACAGGATGAGAAAGAAATGAGGGAAATGACACCCTTCACAATAGCCACAAACAGTATAAAGTACCTTGGGGTGACTCTTACCAAACATGTGAAAGATCTGTATGACAAGAACTTCAAGACTCTGAAGAAGGAAATAGAAGACTTCAAAAAATGGAAAAACCTCCCAAGCTCATGGATCAGCAGGATTAATATAGTTAAAATGGCCATTTTGCCAAAATCGATATACAGATTCAATGCAATACCCATCAAAATCCCAGCTCTATTCATAGTTTATGAATCTATTGCTATATACATTTTTCGAGTAAATAAATCCATGTTCATTATTTATATATATATATATATATATATATATGTATGTATGTATGTATGTATAGCTTTCATTCTGAATTAGACTTTTATCTATAACTCAATGCTTGATTATGTTTTACAGTGATCCTGGAGAAGATCTAGGCAGAAATTACATTTAACTTTGTTAACTGTCAGGTTAGCTTTGAGATTGGTAGACCAGAGATTTTAATGGGATTGGCTTAAATGACATTCATTTTACTTGGTTTTATGCCCTTTAGGTGGCTGAATTCCTTTAAAGAGTCAATTTTCCATCCTGCTTTAACATCTGATTGTCTTTTATAGTGTGATTAAACTGATAGTTTTAAGGTGATAAATTTCTTCATATCAAAATTTAAATTATCACCCCTTTCTTAGTGTGATGTTTGACTCATTATTTCTTAGAGAGCATCTCTTTCTGAATAACAAGTCAGCTCTTTTCTTCCCCATAGAACCTATAGTATGACTTCTTGTTCCCTTCTACATCACTATTCAGTGTTTTATCTACCATCATAGACATGACATTTATTGAAATGAGCAAAAGACCTTATATTTTGAGCACCTCATTGGCATCTTGAGCAAGAGTGATATTGCACAGTCCTCCTCGATCTCTACTTTATTTCCTTCCTCCTCCTCCTCTTCCTCCTCCTCCTCCTGCTCCTCCTCCTTCCCTTCCTCTTCCTCCTCATCTTGACTGGGTTACTGTCAGTGCATTATTTTCCTGGTAAACAAGTGGTCATTGGTTGTCTCAAGTATCTGAGTATTTAAAAATATCTAAGGGACAGAAACAGAAAGGAAGAAGAAAACATGAATTTAGAGTACTTAACCACTATATTGTATGAATTTTATTATATGTGAGACATAGATATTATACAGCCAGGATCAATGTGACTATCTTAATTTTCCTTATCAGTTTTATGAAGTTTAAGAGACTGATTAAGATCTGTTCAGTTCATGTACTTACTGTCTACACCAAGATTCCTGTCCTAACATCTGAACATACTGTTTCCTACAATCTGATGTTGTTCTCATATCAAGCATTGTTAAAAGTCTAGACTAAATCTTTACTGTTTTGGTTTATTGTGCATGTAATTGCAGCACAATTACACAATTTTTCAAAACATTAGATATCTCCATAAAATTGATGCAGTAAAGATAAAAACATTTTAGAGATCAATTAATATATGATTCCATCCCAAACCATTGTTTTAATATTAAAAATACCACTTTGTTAAAGGGCTTTGCAATAATATAAGCAAGCTATTTTTCTCTTAATAGCCATGTTAATGCTGTTGTTTTCCAATTTGAAGGTGAAAATGAGACAACAGCTTGTCCTGTGTGCTCTCCTAAGTCTCTTTATAAATTGAATTTAGCTAGTTTCATTACTAGTTTCTCTCTTTCCCAGTAGTGTTTTCAGATATTCAAAGCTGTAACTGTACTTTTCTTAGCCTTAACTCTTCTATTTTTGCTTCATAGAAATGTCAACTATCATACCAGAAACATCTCACTCCTCATTAAAGCAACATAGTACTGTCAGGGGGAACCAAAGAGAAATGTCTCATACAGCACACACCTCTGACATGAGTCTCTTTTTATATTAACCTACTTTGATATATTTTGTGAATATTTAATTTCAAATGGGCCCCAACATTTTTTCATTTTATCCCTGGTTCATAAATACTGATGTTTAAAAAGAAATGAGTCCCCAGTCTTTGCATGTCTTGCTATTATAATAATAATTTAAAATGTCATTAAACCTACAAAAAATAGTTTAAGGAATGTTAGATTTAGAAAACTGGACTGTTTAAATTTTATTACAATAATTTGTTCATAATTATGAACAATGAAATCAATTATGTTTTTTATAGTCTTTGAATTGTTTTCATGTACTACTTACCTATACTTAACTAGTTCAGAACAATAGACATGTTTTTACTTAACTTTTCTCAAAGGTCTTTGCTTTTTTTAGTTTTAATCTTTTGTCATCAATGTATATATTGAGACACATGGAATGTTGATTAAGTTTTAAATTCTCTTAAAAGCAATGAAAGTCAGTGTGATTATCACCTTTGTTTAATAGCACTCTGCTTCTCCTCCCTGTGTCCAAAGTTGCTCTGAAAATTAATGTAAAATTAGTATTAAATATTTTATAGAAGGACATACCCTAGAGAGCCTAGCATAATTTCATCAAATAGCCTAGTATCCAATAAAAAATGTGAAGTTTTCATAAGCTTTATGGTAGTGGTGTTGTCATCTATGTTAATTTTTTTGTACTTCTAGAAATATTTCAGTGAGAAAGGCTGTTAGGAAATCAATTGACCTTATACTTAGCATAATCATTTATTACAATTTTGCTAGGTAGCTCCAGGTGTTGTGTGACAGGAAGGGCCTCTCTTTTGAGATGGACCTTTCACATATGTAATAATTAAATGTTAGAAAAAAACCATAGTCTAAATCTATTACTTGTAGTTATATACTTTGTGATGGCCCTTTCAATTTTGTAACAATTAAATGTTAGAAAAAACATAGTCTAAATAAATCTACTATTACTTACAGTCATATACTTTCCTATGCCATGACATCACACTAAAGGTTTACTTAAGCATGTTTTAGAAATGTGAAAATTATAAGGTGCAAGAGTAAACAAAACCCATAGGTGAGTATTGAACAAACACGGAGCTAGCTTACATGTGGAAGACGGGTGCCAAGCGTGGCATGTGGTTACCTTTCAAAGGAGTGTCAGAGACAGAGAAATGAGGAAAGAGCAAGTGGGAGAAGGAGATGAGATGGAAAGGAGGAAGGGAAAGAGAATATTTTATGATAGCTAGATTAAATATACCTCATAAGAATGCATTTCTGACATATTTTAGCTAATAGAGGTAGAAGATAGAGTGTTATATCAGAGAGAATATGTTAATGAAGAAAACAGAGAAGACATGAAACATGAGATGAGAGCATTAATTGTAGCTTTTTGCTGTTGAAGCAAAGTTCTAAAAATTTATGGCAACCAGGAAACAAAGGCATACAAATGCAATGAGTTTGACAGATGTGATATCTAATAGTTTAAATTCTTTTCATGCCTTTAAACTTGAATCACATTTATATTTCATATTAAAATAACAAATTTCAAAATATAAATGCTTGTATTAATATTCCAGGGTAATGGGTCAGTGAAAAAAGAAAATATTTTGAGTTCAATATTCAGAACCCACATAAAAATGCAGTATGATGTGGCTCATATCTCTGCATCTGTAATCTCAGCATTCTCAAAGTTAGATGTGACTCAGAGACAGAATTACATGGAAGCCCAAGGCCCAGCTATCCTGAAATATGCAACATGGAAGACTAAAAGACTGTCTTGAAACAAGGTGTAATGTGACACTCAAAACTTTTTCTAGGGAAAAACAACACAAACATCTGTTCAACCAAGATCAACAGACCAAAGTATAGAAACCAACAAATGCAACTTAGTGAACCAAAAAGCTTTACTTAGGGTCACTTACAGGAGTATGGGTAAGAGGTTCCATACAGAAGCAGAAATGATGCAAAGACAGCTGTATTGCCAAGCTCACTCACCAACATAAGGTACATAAATCTTGGAACCTGGAGTATAGTACACAGCCTTCATGACAATGCCCTTTCCAAATAATTCCGATAGTCTAAACCTCTTCAAGGAAGACCTATTGGTTTCTGCTTCTTCCAGGCAGCTGGTCTGATCTCATATTCTTCTTTACAGTTTATCTTCTTCTTCCTGAGAGGGACTCTGACAGTAAGTACTAGTAAAGGCCCTAGACAATCTGGTCAGATTTAGGGACTTCTTAAGGCTATTTTGAGTATGAAACTTGTCTTCAGGATGACACATTTCAATATCTAAGAAAACAGTGATGGAAACTGACAAACAACATACACACACACACACACACACACACACACACACACACATGCAAAGAAACACATTAAATATTTCCAAGTTACAAATTACTACAGGGATATCTATTTATTAAACTAACAAGTGAAAGCTAATTAGGAGATTGGTGCTTGTTTATGTTTCTTAAGGGATTTGATGAGTGCAGATATGTATGAATATGTGTATCCATACCCATATGACAATATTAATTGCAGAAGAGGCTGAATTTGGGAGGGAAGGGTAGACATGGAAGAAAATGGACAGAGGAGTGATGCATAACTACTGATCATGTATAAAATTCACATTAAACGTTTTAAAAGCTAAAAGTATGGGAAATGTACACACACACACACATACGTGTATACACACATTTTATATATATATATAAACTCTGTAAAATATTGAAGAGGTTCTGTTTTTTTCTACTAAATATACAGCCAAGGTTTAGTTCGTTATGTAAAAATTCACAAACACAATACATTCAAAAGAAATAAAATATAAAATTTTCATTTGTTCTTTGTAAAGAGACTATATTGTATATAGTACATTGGCACATCATCTGCCAACTAAAAGCCTATGTCTTAGTCAAGAAATAGAAAGTGGGACATCCAGAAGGCAGAAAGAATTCTGGGATAGAGCCAGGAGTAGAAAGCTTTGCCCAGAAAGTTGTGAGAAGACAGAAGCATGGTACCTAAGCACAGGTTACAAACCATGTGGCAGAATGTAGGTTAAAATAAATGGGATATTTTAAGATAGGTCTAGTCAGAGAAGAGCCTAGTTATATTGCCAAGGAATTTGTAAATATATTTTGAGTAAAATTGTTATTTCTGTGATGGGGCTGGGAGGAAGAACTGGACCTAACTTTTACAGCTCTTAAGAAAGGATAACATCTTTAAAAGTTACTTATTTGCTGATTTTTTTGAAAATTTTGCACATTGAGTTTTGATTATATTTATCTTCCCTGCCCCAACTTTTTTTAGAACCTTCATGCTTCCCTTTCTATCTAATGATATACCTTTTTTGTCATGTCCAGGCCAATTTGTGCTGCCCAGGTATTTCCCAAGGTCTGGTCTTCTGCTGGACCATGATAATCAGGAGCTGCACTTTTAGAGAAAACTGACCTTTCCTTTCCTAGCAGCCATCAACTCTACATAGATCCTTGGCTATGGGAGAAGTTTCATTCCCAATTACCTCTCCATACTGCTATTGTCCATTTTGGGAATGGACAGGACATGAACATTCTCACTTGTGCTGTGAATTCACATGTACAGCTGTCCTGACATATCTACATGACTCTTCTTTTTGTAGTCATTTACTGTTTTTGGCTCTTACACTCTTTCTGCTTCTTCTTCTTCAAAGATCCCCGAGTCTTTAGAAGAAAAGAGTAGTACATATGTTCCTTTATTGCTGAATATTCCACAGTCTCTTTCTCTGTATCTTGTCTACTTTGTGAGTGTTCAAGTTAATCATCATCTACTGCAAATATATGGGGATGGGAGATGCCTTTATCTGTAGGTATAATTATGTGTTGATATGAGTTGGCCTCCTTGTCTGTCTATTTAGTAGAATAATAGTATCAGGTTCTCTCTAAGGCCCTATGATCTTTTTTTAGCTATAATTTCAGCCTTGTAATGGAGTGGTTTTCATATTGTGGAGCAGGCATTAAATACACTGGGTCTGTCTTTTAACTATTATTGGAGCTCAGGTGTTTTGAAATGGTGTTATTAATGTTTTCTTTCTTTTTTGGTAACATGTACACAGTTTTCAGCAAAATTATTTAGTTAGAATGAAGCTTCCAGGTCAGAACCATCTTGATTTTTACATGCTTTAAGATTCAATTATGTGATATCTTGAGCAATACGGTCTTAAAACAAGTTCTTAAGAGTAACCAGGAATATTGACAATATCTTTTAATATCTGGGTGTTTAGAAGATTTCACAGGCCAATAATTCCAAAAGAAGTAGCTTATTCCTGAGTCTGGGATCTCTGTCTCTTAGCCCCTGGTGTCTAGTAAAGGCATGGTTGTCCTGTCATCAGGTCACCATATTTTCACTCTTTTTGTCCTTTCCATTAATTAATTTGTTTATTCACTTTACATCACAATTGAAGTCCCTCTCTCCTCCCAATGCTTCTCATACAGCTGCTTTCTGCAGATGCCCTCACTTCTCAGAAGGAGGAGATTCTCCCCCCACCCCTGTCTTGGTACCAACTCACTCTGGTACATCAAGTCACTGCAGGAATCGGTATGTGCTCTCCCACTGAAACCAGACAGAGTTAGACAAAGAGGATAAAGAGGCTGGCCACAGAATCAGGATAAGTCCCTGCTCCAGTAGTTGGGGAACCAGCATGAAGATCAAGGTGTATATCTGCTGCATATGTGAGGGGCATAGGTCCAGATGGTCTATAACCTTTAGTTGGTGCTTCGGTCACTGGGCACCCCCAAGGATCGAGTTTAGTTAATTCTGTTAGCCTTCTCATAGAGTCCTTATCCCCTCTGGGCTCCAGAATAATTCCCCCAAATCTTCCACAAGACTTTCTTAGCTTCCTCTTACATTTTTCTGTGGGTTTCTGTACCTCTTTTTGTCAGCTGCTGGGTGGAACATCTCAGAGAAGTTATGCTAGACTGTTGTCTGTGAACCCAGGCAGACAGATACAAACATAGCCTGAGGTTCCAAGGCAGTTGAAGGAGGAAGGCAGGCCTTCCGTATTGCTCCTCTAAGAATAGCTAGGCACAAGCCCCTCCACCATATTGGCAGGGTTGCTACTGCATTCATTTAAGTCCATCTCACACAGGGCACATGTGTATGCAGGACAGTAGTGGCAAATATAGCTGTCAACTGTGTCTTCACATGCATCATTGTGACGTGGATTTGACCAACAAAGAGGCACCAAAGTCTCACAGTGTGTCCCTATGTATCCACTACCTGTGTAGCTACAGTTGTAGTTGTTTCCTCTATCTACACAGAAACCTCATGGAGAAATGGCTCACTGGCACATTCATCAAAGTTGAGACCACCACAGCAATCTCCAAGAAATTCAGGTGCATAGTCACAGAAGCAAGCCTCAGAATATCTTGACATGTGACACCATATAAACACAGCTGGGATCTATATTCATCAATTTTTAATTCATAGTTCACACCAGAACACTCTCAAGGACAGACATCTATGTGTAAAAATGTGTATTAGGAAACTTTTTTGTAAATTTATTTTATTAATTATTTTATTCAATTACAGTCCAAATGTTATCCCTTCTTCCTGGCCCTCCTCCATGAGCGCCTCTCCCCTTCACCTCTATGAGAGTGCTCCCCTACCCACCTACAGACTCAACCAACCACCCACTCCCACCTCACCACTCTAGCATCCCCTTTTCCTGAGGCATAAAGCCTACACAGGAACAAGGGCATCCCTCCCACTGAATCCAGACAAGGCAGTCCTCTGCTACATATGTAGCTTGGGGTGGTGGTGGGGTAAATAGACCAGACCATGTATGCTCTTTGGTTGGTGGTTCAGTCCCTGGGATCTCTGAGGATTCTAGTTAGTGGATATTGTTTTTTTTTTTCCTATGGGGTTGCAATCCTCTTGAAATCCCTCAGTCCTTCCCCTAACTCTTCCATTGGGATCCCTGGCTTAGTCCATTAGTTGCTGTAAGTATTCATATCTGTCTCAGTCAGTTGCTCGCAGAGCTTCCTAGAGGACATCCATGCCAGCTTCCTTTGTGTAAGCACATCTTGAAATTAGCAATAGTGTCGGGTTTGGCACTTGTGCATGTGGTGGAACCCGAGGGGGCAGCCTTTGGATGGCCTTTCCTTAAGTCTTTTTTTTTGTGTGTGTGTGTATCTATTTGACTATATGCCATGTTTGTGCCACTTCCCGTGTATGTACAGACTCAGAAGACTCTGACAATTAGCCTGAAACTATAGTTACAAAACAAAACAAACAAAAATAACAAAGATGTAAAGAGCTGGTCTCTCTACTGCCTGCAGAACTACTGCATCTCTTTGAGTTCTGTATATCTAAACTTTTTGTACACTGAGGAGAATTAATAGCCACCTTACTATTAAGCAAAACAGGTTTGACTGTCAGTGTTGGTAGGGTTCTATTGTAGACAATGAAAGCTAATACTGACCAATGTGTCTGATGTGCCCTCAAATTGATATGACATTTGAATATGGAAATTTACTTTTGCTTGTTGCATTTTTGAATTTATGTACATATAAAATATGATATGATATAATCATTATTCTATGTATATGTGTGATGAAGTATGTTAATACTTGGAATCATTGCTTTTGTTTGTAAAAATGTAACCTTCTAAAAATTTCTGGCTCCCAAAACCAGACAGGCATTGCTAAAAGGATTGGCTAGATGAAAAGTAATGTGACATCAGGCCTAAGCCCACAAACTTACAATAATGGAAGCATGCCTTGGGCTCAACCTCTGTCAATCATTTTTCTAACACTGGAAAAGTTGCATAGCCTGCATAAGCTTCACTTTATTCATGTAAATTGGGAACAATAGCTTTTACTTAGCAGACTGGGAAAATATCTATGAGTAAATGTGTCTAATGAGTTCAGCCAAGTATCTAGCCCTTATTGTAAACTGGCTTTTTAAATTACATGTTATTTCTGTTATTGTTTTTAGTACTGGTCACAGGTAGATGATCCTTTTTATTTTTATACTGAACTTAGTTTTCTCACAGTTTGGACTTCTTATTCCTAGTATCTGTGAGGTTCAGCATTGTTTTATGCTACCCTATTTTTTCCTATGGTAACTTATTCAGGTGAAGTGGTAAAGAGGAAGGTAGAAAAGTATCAAGCTATATACACAAGCTGTAAGAAGATGGCATGATGGGTCATACTGAGGCAGAAGACCATGAACTCACGTACAACTTGATGATTTTCAGGCTAGCATCAGCTTCTGAGTAAGACATTGCTTTAAGACAAAGCTATAGGGTAAAATTCCCCTATCAAAATTGACAGTGGAAATGTACAGGTATAAAGCTTTGCAAGTATTCCATGTATACACCTTGCCTTGGTTGTAATGTTTCAATTGTGAATTATAAGATTTACTTCAGAAGTACAAAACTCTGTGTTGTTGCAAGTTGCAAAAGAAAATGAGATCTTTTACTTTGGAGATCTTGATATGTCCTCTATAAGGCCATATTAAAATTAGTCTCATTCAGTATTTATTTTATAGTGTAAGACCCCCCAAAACCAAGAGTGCCCCAGCACCCCACTCCTCAGAAGGCAACACCCATTTCACTCACGAGAAATGGTCTTGATGCAATAGCAGGAGGATTTTTATTCCAGAGGCTCTGAGGTCGTACACCACGCAGAGGTAGAGGACTGTGGGACCCCGAGTATAGGACTGGGACTGCTTTTATAAGTTTTCAATAAAGCCCATGAATCACAAACCAATCATTCCTTAGCATCGAGAGCCTGCGAAGTGGGAGCCAATAGATTTGTACCACTCCATAGCTTTTAGGCCAATCAGTTTAAATTATCGGAGCCTGTGCTCTGTGGACCAATTAGTTTCCTATTTTCTTGGAGGTCTATAACTGCATGAACTCCTGGATGGGGGTAATGGCATAAACAGTTTACAGAAACAAGATAAGCAGATAATTAGCTCATTTCCAGTTACCGTACAGGGCCAGGATCACCTATGGCAAGGCCTTTTTGCCTAGTTCTTAAAAAAGGGCAGGCTCTGGAATGCGACCTTTTACCTAGTTTCTAACAAAGAGCACAAAGAGCGGGCTCTGGAATATGAAGTGTTTGGGGCTCCTTAGAAGGCTGGAGTTAGAGCTTCTTTGCAGGGAGATAGCATTTTAAACTTCTTGGGGTCATTAGAGAGTTAGGCTGTATTTTCTATCCTTTCAATAGTATGTGTGAATAATTTCCTGAGAGTTCAACACTCAAATTAGTGTTTGATCACAAGGCCTCCTCTTCCCTCCTTTGGTCTAATACTATCTATGGATATAATTCTTTTGTCCCATATTAAAGGTAATAGAATAAAGGCCTCCTCTCTAGTTCATGGTTTGTTTTGAGGACTATCTATAAAAATTAGTAGACACCTATATTTATGTTATATATCCAGAATGAACTAGACTCCTGTAAAACTGAGAGTTATAGCATTGATTTATACTGCTTTCATTGAATATTGATGCTGGGCTGTAGATTAGATTGTTCGTTAAGTTTGGAGAGAAAACTTGTAATTATTTTATTGTCAACCCTATATGATAGTAAAAACTCTATCTAAAGATTTGTTATTGGTAATCAATTTGAATGTGAGAGAAGTTTTATTAAAATTATCCTTAATGAACCTGATTTGTTTAAAAGACTAAGTTCCATTCTTTTTCAATAGAAAATTTGAAATTAGAAATTGTGGAAGATGATTCTTATGACCTTATAACAAGAAAGTTTGATCATTGTTTGAACAAAATGACAGTTTGAAGCACGCTTACAAGTTAGATATGGAAACCTGATAAACAAATCTCGTTCTAATATCATCAGGGACTTCCTCTTCTGTTTGAAGTTGCTAGGATACTATCTTAAAGAAATAACTCATTTGATTAACTGCAAATAGAAATTGCTTTTTAGGAGAAGTTCATACATTTATAATAGCCCAGGTAAGGCATAAATCTATACTGGCTAAATGTTAAGCATGTGATCTCTATGACCCTCTTGAATATAAAAAAAAATCACTATTTTTCTTCATAAAATGCATGACAGAGAATGACTGCTAGCTGTGTTTCAACTTAAAATAACAATATTTTTGGAAAAGGGATGCTTCCTTGCACTATATGTTTGAGTTTATTCACATTCTGAATATCAAATTAAATTCTATGTGTAAAACATTTTGAACAGGAACAACAAAATATATGAAAGTCCAGCAAATTGTTAAGAAATTTATGCCTTTGCTGGCATGTGGCATTCTATTTATTTCTTCTGCCAGCTTCCTATTATACTTTAGCTCTGTTCCATACTTTATTCTTCACTATTAAAGCCTGTATCAGCAAAAGAGGGTTTTAACATTTAACACTGTTAGTGAAGTAGAGTCATAGGTATGGCAAATTTTTTCCTAGGTTACATAGTTTGTCTGTGGTATTATGGTGGCCTGTCTGAATATGAGAATTAAAAGGCAAATGATTATACTGTATTTTTGTGTTAACTTTATACCATGGAAAAGTAAATAGTTTTATAGAAGACCAAAGAGAGAAACTTAACAAAAATGTCCTTAAATTTACTTATTATCTGTATTTTTACAGTTTCGTAGAATTTCAAAAAGCTTTCTATTATCCCTAGTTTAGAACATTCTTGGAGAAAGACGGTGTTCCCATAGTGTCTCCCTATATGTACAGTGTTTACAAGGCAGATGTTAGTAGCCAATGGGTAAAAACCAGGGCTCTAAAGAGTTACAACTATAGAAAATCTGCTTATATTAAAATTAAAATAGAACATACAGTGAGAGTGCAAAGATTAAAAGTTGTAAGTGCTAAGTTTGATTGTTATTTGGTATAGTTGGAATGCAGATGATTAAATGCTGTATTTTCTTGATTGTTGATTGAGCTGAGTGTTTCCAGGCAATGGGGCAGTGGCACATCTGGACAGGCAGGCATGGGTGACAGAAGAAAGGTAGGTAGCTGAATGGGAACCTGGAGCTAGCCATTGAGTAGCATTTGTCCATCATTTCTGTTTCCATTCCTTTCTTCAGTTTCCTTCCTTGCTCCCCTGACTTGACTTTCTTCAATGATGAACCGTAAATATTAAGTTTAAATATGCCCACCAAGTTGCCCTGGGTTATAACAAAAAGTAAGTAGAGGATAGCTGAACTTACTGGTGGCTATTTCTCAGCTGAAGATGCAGGAATGAATGAACTTTTCAAGTTATATTTCATTGACTTGAGAGGAGAAAGGGAAAGGAATAGCAAGAGATGATATGGAAAAGGAAGACATGAAATTATGGTATTGCCTTGAAGCTTTTTGAATCCTTTTATGGTGTGTCTGAGCCAGACAGGAGGACCATTCTTTGTCTTAGAGACTTAAGGTTGAGCTACACAGGAAGAATGCTTGTATCTGTATAAATAAGTTAATATCAAAGAATTTAATGACTGAAGAGAAACATTTTATTTGACTAGAAGTCTAGATGAAATTTGATGCACAAATAGTTATTGAAGTGATATTGGAAATTTGTATCTTTAAAAGGTATGTCTTTTAGGCTTTATCTCTGATAGGTATTGATTTTCACAGATGTATGGGAAATCAACATCTTTGCAAATGAATAATGTAGTTGGACCTTATATGCAGAGTGGTAGTAATGACTTGGGTTGTCTGGGCCACTCTTAGTTATCTGACATGTGAGATGAGGAAATTACCACAACTCATGGATTTTCTGATGATGCAAATGAGAACAATAACTACCCACACAGAATAGCATCTGGCAAGTCGCAGAGCTTTTCAGATTAGCAGTAAGTGTATGTATTATAGAAGCCTCTATAGTAGGCTTCCATGGGAACTCCAACTTACAGCCAAGGCATTTAAAGGCATGAATAAACAGCAGAGTTCATGTAAAAAAGAGACAGTAAATGTTTGATTAATGTAAAAGCAGGACAAATATGTATGGCTGGCTTATTTGATGAAGACAATTCAGGATTGAAAAACTGAATTCAGTGAAGAGATGGGAATATTGATGGGAACTCAAGTTGAAATGAAGATGGAATTGAAAAGATTAGTAACTCACATCGGAAGCTGTGTGCAGGAGAAACAAAGGGAACAATGATGTCAGAACAAACATACACGTGTTTTCTTTAGTCTGTTTTACTTTACTTAAAGCAATGGTTCCCATGTCCTTCAAGGGCTAATGTCTTAAACCCTCTTTATTTTGGAGAGCACTTTTCTAACTGCACTTTTAAAGAAATATATTTGCTTCATTAATCTTTCCATCACAATATCTCCACTTTTCATAGTACTCATTAGAATCAAAGTGACTTCACTGAAACATTCACTACATTTGAGTTTTTTCCTTATTTTCCTTTCTTTATTAGATTCTAAGTGTGAAGGCAGCAAATAACTTCCAATCTATTCACCAATTTTTATTTTGGCTGTATCCTAAATCTCAACTGTTACCTAATATAAGATAATAAATATTGAACTTTTTTTTACCATTGTTGTATATCTCAGGAAATGAAGACATAGATTTTAGCAGTCCAGTACTAAAGAGCTGTTCTGAAGGGTAGAGCACATGATGAAATAGAAGTCTTTACTTTGTGATGGATAATTCAAAACACTTCCTACACTTGTATTAAAAATGGTTTTGTTGGGATACATTGTGCATGCTGTTGAATTCATTCTTTAATAGTGTTTCAATGTTTTTTAGTATGTACACATATATGTGAACTCATCACAGCAATCAACTATGATACCCCATCACATCAAAAAGAAGCCCTCCATCCCCTAGCTTTTACTGCTATACTTATCTACCTTCCCATTCTCATCCCCAGCTACAAGAGCTCACTGACTTTCTGTGAATACTTCTCCCTACTTTGGGATTTCACATTCATGGAAACATGGCAATTGGCATGAAAAATATGTCAAGATCCACTCATTGTATGTGTGTGTGTGTTTCTGTGTGTGTGTGTGTATTTAAAATATTCTATAGAATGGATACAATACTGAAGGACTTATCCATTGAGGATAGAAAGGTTGATCTCAAATTTTGGGTATTATTAATATTATTGATGTAAATATCCATGAACACTTTTTGTGTGGACATGCATTCTTACTTTAATTGGGTAAAATTTGGAGCTAATTGTTGAGTCACTACATGACTATAAGGACTCACTGGATAAACAGACAGACATTACTATTCTAAAGCCCTCTTCCCTACTTTATGACTGCAGAGGAAAATTTTTCATTGTTTGAATATTTTATTTGTAAAATAAATGCTACCTTTATTCATAATAGTCCTATATGGAAAATATCTTGGTGTTCTGTGTTCCTGAAAAGTAGAATAGTTAAATACATACATTGAATTCATTCATATGTATCTTATTCTCATTTATTATTCTTTGATCTTGTTAAAGAACCAGTTTTTATTTTTAACCATTGGTACCTGTTTTTTTATTTTTATTTCATTAATTTATCTTATAATCTTTAGATGTTCCTTACAAGCCCATTATTTAGTTTTAACATTTTTTCTCTAATGTCTTAAGGTGTTAGATTGAAATATTGACTTCAAAATTTTTGCCCCCCCCTTTCTTCCATCCAGCTCTCCTGTCTTGAAATGCTTAGTTCTTCTTCCTTCTTAAGTTGATGGCTTCTTTTTTGACTATTATTATTATATAGACAGAAAATATCTTTTAATGGGTGCTCTTAACAACTTTCAATTTCTCATTAAGGACATTGTTAGTTCTCACATGCATTTTAATGTGCTATAGTTTCATTTGTAATCATACTTTTAATATTTTCCCTTTTTAAATCTTTGTTATTTAGGAAATTATTATTCTACTTTTTGAGTCTCTTCATGTTTTTCTGGTATTGATTTTAAACTTCATTTCTTGTGAATCAGTGAATCTACTTTTTAATATTTCTATCATTTTATATTTATTGAGAATTGTTTTATGATCTACTTTGTAGTCTAGAGTGGAGCATGTTCTATGTGTGTTTCAGATGAGTGTGTACAAATGTCTGTTGAGTCTAGTTCATTTAAGGCATTTTATATTTTATATATTTATTAATCTTCTGTCCAGATATTGTCCCTCTTATTAAAAGGGATGTGGTAACATCCATAATTATTCTCTACTTATTTACCAGTTTTGGCTTTATGTATTAAGGGCTATGTTATTTAGTCTATATGAATGATTATATTTTTTCTATCTTCTTGCTAGCTTAACCTATTTGAAATTTTAAAAAGTTCCCATTTATTTATAGTAACAATTTTTTTGTCCTAAAGTCTATTTTTGACATTTGTATAGTCTTTTTTCATTTGTATGGTTGGTATTTCCATAATAATTATTTACCCATTTTTGGTATTATGTCTTTGTAAATTGCTGAATCCTAATTGCTATGGATTGCATATGGTTGAATCATAATTTTAAGTGTAATTTCTTAATCTATGCTTTTTGATTGGATTCTTTGATTTTTTCACATTTAATACAATGGATATATGTTTATAGTCTGATTTATATTCCCATCTTATATTTTATCTTTTCTATCGCTCATGACATTTTTGTCCTTCAGATCTTCCTTTATTTTCCCAAGTCTTTTTTACCCAGAAATACAAACAGAAAGTATTGCACCTGTTCTCAATTTTACCCTGTCAAGTTGATTATGAAATTAGCCAACACAGTACTCTCATGATCCTGATGCTAACTGTAGTTGCCAAAGTCTGTTTCAAAGTTGAATTCCTTTGTAGAAACCATCATTTTAGTAATTGTGTTAATGCTAAGACTGCGACTATAGTAAAAGACCACATAATGAATGTGTTAACAACAGATATTTATTTTCTCACTGTTTTTATCAGTCTTGATTCAAAAATGTTAGTAAATGCATGTTTTCAGCTTTTTTAGCTGTCTATTTGGCTTCTATGTAGGTCTTTTCTCTCAGTGCTTTCACATGACCCTGACTGGCTCTTTCCTAAATTCCTCTTCTCATAAGAGTGGCATACATCTTAATTTTTAAGCTTAATTTTCTATATTTCAAAATATAAACAGATATTAAAGAGATTACACTTTTCAGTGAGATTCAAGCATCCCCCCTTGTGCCCTTCTTGGTAATTAGCTACTTTTTATCTGTGGTTTATAGCATGGTTATCCTGTACTTCATGACTAAAGTCCATTTATAAGTGAGTCCACACCACTTATCATTGAGTACACACCATGTGCGATTTTTTTTTTGTGACTTGGTTACCTCACTCAGGATGATATTTTCTAGTTCTATCCATTTGCATGTGAATTTCATGACATCATTGTTTTTAATAGCTGAGTAGTACTCCACTGTGTAAACATCCCACATTTTCTGTATCCATTCCTCTATTGAGGGATATTTGGGTTCTTTACAGCTAAATTAAGGCTGCTATAAAAATAGTGGAGCATGTGCCCTTTATTACATGTAGGAGCATCTTTTGGGTATATGCCCAGGAATGGTATAGCTGAGTCCTCAGGTAATACTATGTCCAATTTTTTGAGGAACCTCCAGACTGATTTCCAGAGTGGATATACCAGCTCACAATCCCACCAACAATGGAGTAGTGTTTCCTGTTTCTCCATATCTCCTTGCCAGCATCTGCCATCACCTGAGTTTGTGATCTTATTCTTTCTGACTGGTGTGAGGTGTAATCTCATGGTTGTTTTAATTTGCATTTCCCTGATAATTAAGGATGTGGAACATCTCAGAAATACACAGACCATTTGAAGATCAAGAAGAAGCAAGACCAAAGTGTGTATGCTTCAGTCCTTCTTAGACAGGGAAACAAAATACACAACGGGAAGAAATACAGGGACAGAGTGTGGAGCAGAGAATGAAGGAAAGGCCATACAGAGACTGCATCCACAGGGATCCATCCCATATAGAGAACCCAAAACCAGACACTTTGCTGATGTCAAGAAGTTTCTTGCTGACAGAAGCCTGATATAGCTGTCTCCAGAGCATGTTTTCTCATAGAAACAGAGGATGCAGAGATAGGATAAGGGGTGTGCAGAGGGGAAACTGGGAAAGCAGATAACATTTGAAATATAAATAAATAAAATATTAAATAAAAAGTATAACTGTTATGTTAAAAAATAAGAAAGTACATAGCATGTTTGTTTTTGTGGATCTGGGTGACCTTACTCAAGATGATCTTTTCTAGTTACATCCATTTACCTGCGATTTTCATGATGTCTTTGTTTTTAATGGCAAGTATTTCTACATTGTGTCAATGTACCACATTATTTTATCCATTCCTCTGGTGTGGGATAGACTCAGTTAGACATTAAGGATGAAAGGAAGGAGGAGACTGGATGGGAGAGGATGTGGGAAAGGAAAGAGGAAATGTGAGGTGGGGGAAGAAGGAGGGAGAGAGTACTGGGAGAAACAACTGGATTTGGGGGGTAAATCTGGGATGAGTTAGAAACCTGGGACAAAAGAAATCTATAAGGAATCTATAAGGAAGACCCTAACTAAGACTATTAGTAATGAGAGATATGGAGTCTGAACCTGATATTTTCCATAACCAGGCATGACTATCAATGGGACATATTGGCACCAACTCAAAACATTTGTTTTCAAATTTGTTCTGCCTTCAAAGTGTGCAGAAATAAAATTGGAGCCAAATTTGATGGAAAGGCCAATCAATGACTGTCATATCTTGAGACCCATGCTCATCTTTAGACAATGCCTTGTGATGGAAGCCACTCCTGACACTATTAATGATATTCTTGCTAATACTTACACACAGGAGCCTACAATAGCCTCCATTACCATGTAATTAGAGAGGCTTCATCCAGAAACTAATGCAGAGACCTACAGCCATACATTAAGTGGAACATGGGGAACCCTGTGGAAGAATGGAAGGAGGATTAAAGGAGCCAGAGGGATCAAAGAAATGATGAAAAACCTATAGAATCAACTAATCTGGGACCATAAATGATCATAGAGACTGAACTGCCAACCAGAGAGCATGCATAGAGCAGACCTTGGCCCTCTGCACATATGCAACAGGTGTGCAGTTGGGCATTCATGAGGGACTACTAATGGTGAGCATTGGGTGTCTTTGACTACAGTACTACATTTGAATTCCTTTCCCATAAATTGGATGACTTGTCTAGCCTCATTAGAAGATGATGTTCCTAGTCTTACTGCAACATGATATGCCAAGGCCTGGTTGATATCCATGTGAGGCCTGCCCTTTTCTGAGAAGAGCAGTCTCAACTAACCTAGATCCTTGGGAGATCCCAGACCTGAGCCACCAAACAGAGCACACAAGTTCTGGTCTGAGTCACCCAAGCCATATGTAATAGAGGAGTGCCTGGTCTGGCCTCAGTGGGAGAAGATACACTTAACCTTCGAGAGACCTGAGGCCTCAGGGAAAACAAAGCACGAGTCCAGGTGAGGGATGATCATCCTCTTGGAGACAGGGGGAAGGAAGAATGGGATGAGGAACTGTGGGAAGGGAGAGCCTGAGGAGGGAGCAATGTCTGGATGGCCAAAAAAATATTTATCAGTAAATACATTAAAAAAGAAATAGGGGTGTCACATAAATAAAATCTATTAATAAAAAAATCAAAAAGTCATATTTTAAAAGATACCTTGACACACTTTAAAGTAACTATAATGCCTTACAATTATTTAATAAACCAATATTGAGAACAAGAGATTCAGTGAGACAGCATACTATAGGTTGATCACATTTTCTCTTATATGGTGTAATGTAGTTGGGTCAAATTTTCCAAGGATTTGTATCTGCCTTAACTATCTTCCTACCAAGTATGAAATCCATTTATATTGTAGAGGCAAATTCATATTTTTTTTTCAAAATTAACCTGTGAGTGAATCAGTCTATGTATTAACATATTGCTTCCACTGTAACACTAAAAGGCAGTGACATTTAGACCCATTTTGGTGGATAGTGTGAAGACAAGAGTATGATACTGGCAAAGTCTCTTCCCCCACCTCTCTCTCATACACACACACACCACACACGCACACGCACAAACACACACACACACAATACTTCCCTCCCACATAGTCACATACACAAAGTCACATTTCCCTACCCATAACCAATAAATGTTAGACTTGGTGGCCACAAAAGTGATTATAGAATCAAGACTCAAATGTGCCTTTTCTAGGTCTCTCTGTGTGGATATGTGCATATACACAGATCTGTAGATGCATTGTTATTGTTAATATAAGTATTGGGGAAGAAGCAGACTATAAGCCTATATAGGCATATATATATAAATATATGCTTCCTGTTCTGTATGAAAAAGAGATATCAGTTTTGAAGCTATTGCATGTTGAACTTCCAGTTTCTTTAACCAGCATTTGTTACAGATACACTGATTTCAATATTTTATTCATTATTATTCTCCCTTTATTTCAAATTATTTTTTTATTTTTAAAGTTTCTAATATAATTATGTTGTATGCCTTTTATCTTTTGTCTATCCCAAGCCCTCCCATATGCCTTTCCTAGCTTTTTCAAATAATCTTTATTATTATTATAGGCACGCAGACATGCATGCATGTATACATACATACGTACATACATATATATGTATGTATGCCCATATAACTGTGTATGTGTATACATAAATGCATCAACACACACTTCTCAGTCTGTATAATGTTACTTGTATGTATGTTTTCAGGGTTAATCATTTGGTACTGCCTTAAAGGACTAATATATGTTGGAATATTGAGTAATGCAAACATTACTTAAAATCATATCGTTGTATTTTTCTTCTACAATTCATGTATTCATTTTTATCTGGACTACCTGACTTAGGAAAGATTTTTTCTTGCATTTCATCAAAAGACAGATTTTTCTGATGTTCTGTATCTTTATATGTCTCTTAAACACATATAGTTTAAGCATAGTTTTTCTTTTCTAGGTCAAGTGCTATGTTACCTAATCATCTACCATCTTCTAAGTTTATAAGAATTTACATTCTATTTAATCTATCTTGCTTAGAAATTTACTATTGATGAGATATTCAGAATGGGTATTTTTGCTCTTTTATAAGCTGTGATAACAGATCAATTTTGCTATTAAAACTTTAAGCTTATATTTCAATTCATGTCTGCATTCAAACAGTACTAACTTACATATAGTCTTCAAGCTTGAAGATGTTTAATTTAAAGTGTGTTTTCTTCCAGCATTCATATTGACTTTTTCTTCTTTTAACTGCATGCTCTGCTGCCTGTTTGTATTCAATTTCTTTGAGTTTTTCCTCCCTCATTTACAGTTTTCTATAACAAGTGTCTCAATTTTTCCTGTTTCTTTTTTATTGTAATAGTAGAAACAAGAAGCGTGGCTAGCATTGTGCTTATGTGCTCACATTGCCTTACAGGTTACCTTGGTGAAGGGTTTCTTCTTGTGGATTAGTTAATTATAAACATTAGTTATGCTTCTAAATCTGGTATAATTTTTTAATTATGGAGTTCCTTAAACTAGTGACAATAGCTTCAAATTAACATATTTCATATAAGAAGTGTCCACATCTTTATTACCTGTGAATATAATCATTTACATGTGAGACATTTGTAAGGACACATGTTTCTCAGATGAAAGTTGTAATCTTGACACTGTCATTTAAAAAACTGCCCTAAAGTTGGTCATCTTGTATAAATGAAATCTCTGATTTTTTAATATATGACTTCTTCCTACCAAATATATTTTTTCATTCTTTTAATAGGCAGAGGCTATTACATAAGACTTACATAAGACTATTGCTAAATGTAAGATTAGGCAAGATAAGTCAAGACTTGTTTATAAAGACATAGTTAAGAGTATTTCTGAGGACAAAATGTGCTATTTGGGGAAGCTTTAATGCAGAGATGTGAGAGAAAGACCATTTGTGCTTTCTAACTGGTTCTAGCCAAAGGAAAAATTCAGTTCATATAGGTTTTGAAAAGACGTTTTTAGAATTTGGAAAAAAAAACAACACTGAAGTTAAGAGTCATAACCTTCACAGAAAGTGGAAGACACATGTAGTATGTTGTATCTTTTGAGACAAGATCCAAAGACATGATTTTCAGGTCCTTGGGAAAGATATTCTTTGCTGCAAAAACTTAAGAAAATTTATAAAAGATTTGTGTCTCTAAGGGGCAGAGAGAGAATTAAAATTCCAAGATTTCTGAAGTGAACACTCTAAGAAAAAGATCATAGTTCAGAGTCAGAAGTTAGTTTAATGTTGAATAATGCTGAAGTTACCATTAAAACCATCTAATAGCATTATTGACTCAATGAGCAAATGTATATACATTTTAAGATATCTTGTATTTGCACAATGAAGCTAGACTTCTAAATTTAAAGCATTATGTGCACTTACTATTCGTTATTATAAGAAAAAATATCTCGGCAGAGGGTCAGCAGTGCATCCGGCTAGGCCGGCTGCAAGGAAGCAGCTTGCACTGGTGAGTCTGTCTGACCCGGCAGAGCGGAGGATCCAGTTCAGAGGCCTCTGGCGGGAGCCCTTCTGGTCCCCACCTCTGGATCAGGAGCAGCCTGGGCCACGAGCCCCATCCCCAAGTAGTGCAGAGGGCCAGCGGTGCATCCGGAGGCTGGCTGCAGGGAGGCAGCTTGCTCTGGCGAGTCCGTATGACTCAGCAGAGAGAAAGATCCATCCAGAAGCCTCTAGCGGAAGCCTTCTGGTTGGCACCTCTGGATTAGCAGCAGCCTAGGCCATGCACCCCATCTGGAGGCCAGCTGTAGGGAGGCAGCTTGCAAGGTGTGAGTCCTGCATTGACAACAAGACCAACTAAGAAGACCAGTGAGATCTAGATGGCAAAAGGCCAACATAGGAACATTACTAACAGAAATCAAGGCACTATGGCAGCATCTGAACCCAATTCTCCATTAACAGCAAGTCCTGGATACACAACACACCAGAAAAGCAAGATTTGGATTTAAATCACTGGTCATGATGCTGTAACAAGAACACATGAAGGACATAAATAAATCTCTTAATGAAATTCAGGAGAAAAATGATCAAAAGCTAGGAGCACTTACAAAGGAAACACAAAAATCACTTAAAGAAATTCAGGAGAATATGGGTCAAACGATAGTAGCCAATAAGGAGGAAATGCAAAAATCACTTAAAAAAATACAGGAGAACTTTGATCAACAGGCAGAAGTCATGAAAGAGGAAACACAAAAATCTCTCAAATAATTACAGGAAAACACAAACAAGCAAGTGAAGGAACTGATCAAAAACATCCAGGATCTAAAAACAGAAGTAGAAACAACTAAGAAGAAAATTCATAGCCCTGAGTGCCTCCAAAAAGAAAATGGAGAGAGCATACATTACCAGCTTAATGACACACCTGAAAGCCCTAGAGCAAAAAGAAGAGAATTAACCCAGGAGGAGTAGAAGGCAGGAAATCATCAATCAGGGCTGAAATCAATCAAGTAGAAGCTAAGAGAACTATAGAAAGAATCAACAAAACCAGGAGCTGGTTCTTTGAGAAAATCAACAAGATAGATAAACCCTTAGCCAGATTAACCAAAGGGCACAGAGACAGTATCCAGATTAACAAAATTAGAAATGAAAAGGGAGATATAACAACAGAAACTGGGGAAATTCAAAAACTCATGAGATCCTACTACCAAAGCCTATACCGAACACAACTGGAGAATCTGGAGGAAATGGACAATTTCCTAGACATTGAACACATCAAAACGATCATCCACCATGATCAAGTTGGCTTCATCACAGGGATGATGGGATGGTTCAATATAAGGAAATCCATCAATGCAATCCACTACATAAACAAACTCAAAGAAAAAAACCATATGATCATTTCATTAGATGCTGAAAAAGCATTTGACAAAATTCAGCATCCTTTCATACTAAAAGTCTTGGAAAGAACAGGAATTCAAGGCTCATACCTAAACAGATACCTAGATATCTTTCCTAGACAGATACCAAACACCAAAATTAAATCAGGATCAAATAGATAATCTAAACAGTCCTCTAAACCCTAAAGAAATAAAAGGGGTCATAGAAAGTCTCCCAACCAAAAAAGCACAGAACCAGATGGCTTCAGTGCAGAATTCTATCAGACCTTCAAAGAAAACCTAACACCAATACTCTTCAAAGTGTTCCACAAAATAGAAACAGAAGGAACACTACCCCACTCGTCCTACGAAGCCACAATTAAACTGATACCAAAACCACACAAAGATCCAACAAAGAAAGAGAACTTCAGGCCAATTTCTCTTGTGAATATCGATGCAAAAATAATCAATAAAATTCTTGACAACCAAATCCAAGAACACATCAAAACGATCATCCACCATGATCAAGTTGGCTTCATCATAGGGATGATGGGATGGGTCAATATAAGGAAATCCATCAATGCAATCCACTACATAAACAAACTCAAAGAAAAAAACCATATGATCATTTCATTAGATGCTGAAAAAGCATTTGACAAAATTCAGCATCCTTTCATACTAAAAGTCTTGGAAAGAACAGGAATTCAAGGCCCATACCTAAACATAGTTAAAGCAATATACAGCAAACCAGTAGCCAATGTCAAACTAAATGGAGAGAAACTTGAAGCAATCCTACGAAAATCAGGGACTAGACAAGGATGCCTTCTCTCTCCATATCTTCAATATAGTACTTGAAGTTCTAGCTAGAGCAATTAGACAGCATAAGGAGGTCAAAGGGATACAAATTGGAAAGGAAGAAGTAAAATTATCACTATTTGCAGGTGACATGATAGTATACTTAAGTGATCCAAAAAACTCCACCAGAGAACTCCTACAGCTGATAAACAACTTCAGCAAAGTGGCAGGTTATAAAATCAACTCAAACAAATCAGTTGCCTTCCTATACTCAAAGGATAAGCAGGCTGAGAAAGAAGTTAGGGACATGACACCCTTTACAATAGCCACGAACAATATAAAGTATCTTGGTGTGACTCTAAACAAACAAGTGAAAGATCTATAGGACAAGAACTTCAGGTCTCTGAAGAAGGAAATCAAGGAAGACCTCAGAAAATTGAAAAATCTGCTATGCTTGTGGATTGGCAGGAAAAATATAGTTAAAATGGCCATCTTGCCAAAAGCAATAAACAGATTCAATGCAATCCCCATCAAAATCCCAACTCAGTTCTTCACAGAGTTAGAAAAAGAAATTCTCAAGTTTATCTGGAATAACAAAAAACCCAGGATAGCTAAAACCATTCTCAACAGTAAAGTAATTTCTGGGGGAATTAGTATCCCAGACCTCAGCAATACTACAGAGCAATAGTGTTAAAAACTGCATGGTATTGGCACAGGGACAGGCAAGTGGACCAATGGAATAGAATTGAGGACCCAGAAATGAATCCACACACCTATGGTCAATTGATCTTCGACAAAGTAGTGGAAAACATCCAATGGAAAAAAGATAGCCTTTTCAACAAATGGTGCTGGTTCAACTGGAAGTCAGCGTGCAGTAGAAAGTGAATTGATCCATTCTTATCTCCTTGTACTAAGCTCAACTGCAAGTGGATCAAGGACCTCCACATAAAACCAGACACACTGAAACTAATAGAAAATAAACTGGGGAAAACCCTTGAGGACATAGGCACAGGGGAAAAGTTCCTGAACAGAACACCAATAGCTTATACTCTAAGATCAAGAATTGACAAATGGAACCTCATAAAATTACAAAGTTTCTATAAGGCAAAGGACACTGTCAAAAGGACAAAACAGAAACCAATAAATTGGGAAAAGATCTTCACCAACCCTACATCAGATAGTGGGTTGATATCCAATAAAGAGCTCAAGAAGTTAGACCACAGGGAACCAAATGACCCTATTAATAAATGGGGTACAGACCTAAACAAAGAATTTTCACCTGAAGAAATTTGGATGGCTGAGAAGCACCTTAAGAAATGCTCAACATCATTAGCCACTAGGGAAATGCAAATCAAAACAACCTTGAGATTTCATCTTACACCAATCAGAATGGCTAAGCTTAAAACTCAGGAGACAGCAGGTGTTGGCAAGGATGTGGAGAAAAAGTTACACCCCTTCACTGCTGGTGGGATTGTAAGATGGTACAACCACTATGGAAATCTGTCTAGCGGTGCCTAAGAAAACTGGGCATGACACTTCTGGAGGACCCTGCTATACCTCTCCTGGGCAGATACCCAGAGGATTCCCCAGCATGCAGTAAGGACACATGCTCCATTATGTTCATAGCAGCCTTATTTATAATAGCCAGAAGCTAGAAAGAACCCAGATATCTCTCAGTGGAGGAATGGATACAGAAAATGTGGTATATTTACACAATGGCATACTATTCAGCAATTAAAAACAATGAATTCACATTTTTTTTTTTTTAGGCAAATGGATGGAACTGGAAAATATCATCCTAAGCGAGGTAACACAATCACAAAAGAATACACATGGAATGAAATCATTGATAAGTGGGTATTAATTAGTCCTGAAGCTCTGAATACTGAAGATACAATTAGCATATTAAATGATTCCCATGAAGAAGGAAGAATAGGGCCCTAATCCTGGAAAGGCTTGATCCAGCATTGTAGGGGAGTACCAGGACAGAGAAAAGGGAGGGGGAAAGGAGAATGGATGGAGAGAAGAGGACTTATCGGACATATGGGGGGGGAGGAAATTGGGAAAGGGGAAAGTTTTTAGAATGTAAACAAAGAATATAGAAAATAAATATAAAAAAATATTCTTCACAAGATAAAAAAATACTCCATGAAAAAAAAAAAAGAAAAAAGAAAAAATATCTCATTTAAACAACGTTTACTGTTAAAAGCAAAAGATACATTTAGCATGGTCAAAATCCATCCAGTCACCCTGTAGGTGCCTGTTCTTTTTCCTGTGAACATATTTTAGGTTTATCTACACCTCTTGAATTCCCACAACATTTTCATCATCACTGTATCTCATTCTCTTTTCAACACAACTTCAAGATAATGCTATCTTATGTCAACCCATGGGCATCTCTCCTAACAATATAACTTCATTGGAGAATTAGACTTTTCTGTTTTAATGTAGATTTTACTAATATTGCCTTGGAGTCCATGGATGCCTTGACATTACATTACATAAATGATTGATTTAAGAATCTTTTTAAAGTACAAACATTGTAGGATGTCTTTGAGTTTAATATTTATTCAAATGAATACACGGTGAACATATTCCTCAGGTGCAATAGTATAGCAGTTACAAGTATATAGGTGTATGCTTGTGTTGTTGACATGTTACTGTTAGTAGTTATCAATAACTAATGTTCATTTTAAATTCTTTAGAGTATTCTCAGCAGTGTGCAATTAAAGGCAATGGAAACAATATAAGATGGCATAATGGTTAATACAAAATTTTGATTAGATCCTACATTATATCCTTTACTAATACTATGCTTAAGGATTTATGATGCCCTCATTAATCAAATTATTATGTTGTTTCTTACTAGACTGTAAGAATCTTGAATGCTGTATGACTCTTATCTACTTATTCCCAGATGAATGCAAGTACCCTGGGTGTTAGTAATTGAATATACATGGTTTAAATAACAATTTTAAATGTATAGCAAATACTTGGAAAGCATCACATACAGACAAGCATATCTATCTATCTATCTATCTATCTATCTATCTATCTATCTATCTATCTATCTTTCTACCTATCTATATTTTAGACAATAGACCATAAATAACTATACCTTCTTTTCTTAATTATCTTTTACAGTGAACAAATCATAGTAGTAACTGGATGTAACTTTTGATGAACAAATGAATATAATGTTAATATGCATACATATCTGTATATACATATACTCATTAGAAAGGTGTCTATCAGGTAATATTGAGTTGGCTTAATTTCATATGTTTAACACACATAAAAATAGTGAAATTCCATTTTAATAACAAATCACAAGTTAAACCCTGCTTCTTCAATTGCTTTCAGGCTGAAATTGAGAGCTCTTTAGCAGAATTTTTAGTATAGTCTACATGAGGGTGATTAAATGAAGAATTTATGATGTCTAGACTTAGGGAATTGCATAAACATGAACTCAGTGACCAGAACAGGAAACATATTTTTTTTATTTTCTTTTTCCTCTACTGTTGAATACTGAGGTTAACATACTTCAGGTTTGAATAATATCTTCATTCAGAAAGTTATTGAAGTTAAATATTTTTTACTGAGCTTGATCTTCAAAGCCTATCCAGTTTTGTGTGTGTGTGTGTGTGTGTGTGTGTATCTGTGTGTCTTTATGTGTGTCTGTGATTGCTAGATTGTAATAGATAGCCAGGCAGTGGTGGAAAACGCCTTTAATCCCAGCACTTGGGAGGCAGAGGCAGGTGGATTTCTGAGTTTGAGGCCAACCTGGTCTCCAGAGTGAGGTCCAGGATAGCCAGGTGTACACAGAGAAATCCTGTCTCAAAAAACCAAAAAATATAAACAAACAAACAAACAAATAAATATAGATAGATAGATAGATAAATAGATAGATAGATAGATAGATAGATAGATAGATAGATAGATAGATAGATAGATAGATAGATAGATAGATAGATAGATGATAGGTAGATGATGGTAAAATATGCATTTGTAGGTATGAATTAGAAAGGTAAGAAAATTGTCTGAGGCTTTCTTTAAGGCTACCTAAACAGAAGATCATCCTTTGATGTTGGAAGAGAAATTTTATATTATGCTTTCTGTTTCTGAGAAGCCTTCCATTGTTGACCATTTTAGAAGTGCTGTTCCCTTTCCATGTCCTATGTACCAAAGATAATAGATTCAGAAAAACATCATACTCTTTATCATTAGAATATCTTTAATTTCATTCTATAATTTCAAAGAAAACATTATTATGTATGTATAAAACACCAGTACAGTAGAAACTCTAAAATATATGAGAGCAATACTAACCCCAAATATGGTGTAGAAGGAGTCTCAACAGTCTTGTCACCAAAAATATCTTTTGTCATCAAAAAACCCCTCCCAGTACTAGAGTTGGGTAACATTCAATTGAGTTCTTGGCCAAAGGGGACCCATGGTAATTCCAAAACTACTGAGGCTGTTGCCAAGACAACAGGCTGCTCTCCACCAAGTGACAGGAATGCCTAATTTCTGAAGAAAATGCCTACATTACCACTTAAATGTGGAGAGATCAAGCTGGTGCTTATATAGAACTTTTTTAAAATTTTATTTGATATATATTTTTATTTACATTTCAAATGATTTTTCCTTTTCTGGTCCCCCACTCCCCGAAAGTCACATAAACCCCTTTCCCTCCCCATGTTCTCCCACCCACCCCTTCCCACTTCCCCATTCTGGTTTTGCCTTATACTGCTACACTGAGTCTTTCCAGAACCAGGGGCCACTCCTCCATTCTTCTTGTACCTTATTTGATGTGTGGATTATGTTTTGGGTATTCCAGTTTTCCAGGCTAATATCCACTTATTAGTGAGTGCATACCATGATTGATCTTTTGAGACTGGGTTACCTCACTTAGTATGATGTTCTCCAGCTCTATACATTTGCCTAAGAATTTCATGAATTCATTGTTTCTAATGGCTGAATAGTACTCCATTGTATATATATATATATATATATATATATATATATATATATATACCACATTTTTTGCATCCATTCTTCTGTTGAGGGATACCTGGGTTCTTTTCAGCTTCTGGCTATTATAAATAGGGAAGTGACGTGCCCAGCACGTAGGCTGGCCAGCAGAGTGACCAGCACTCGGAAAAGGTCTCTCAGCAGCATAGACCATCAGCACTCACTGACAGAGCAGACGGGCACCGCCTGGTTCACACAGACAACCTGGGGCAAAACACGCTAGGGCTGCAAGGACACCCAAGAGGAGGGCAGCGCATTAGCAATCTGTAACAGGGGAAACCCAGCCATCCAGTGTTGCAGAAATAGCCATATAGCCTCACAGGAGGCACAAATACCAGCCAGAGACAAGACCAATTAATGTCAGAAATAACAAGATGGTAAAGGGCAAACACAGGAACGCTACACACAGAAACCTAGTCAATATAGCAGCGTCTGAACCAAACTCTCCAACATCAGCAAGTCTAGATTATGCAAACACACCAGAAAAACAAGATTTGGATTTAAAATCACTGTTCATGATGCTGCTAGAAGAACACAAAAAGGACATAAATGAATCTCTTAAAGAAATACAGGGGAACATGAATAAGCTAGAAACAGAGAAAAGGGAGGGGGAAAGATAGGAGAATGGATGGAGAGAAGAGGACTTATAGGACATATGGGCAGGGGAAAGCTTTTGGATTGTAAACAAAGAATATAGAAAAAAATATATAAAAGTATGTGAATGACTGGGTCTCTTGTTCTTGTGCTTTCTCTTATTTTTCTGTTAGTTTGCCATGTCTAACTTCAATAAGATTTATTTTTGTTTTATCTCATATTTTATTTTATTATGTTATATTGTTTTCTCTTAAAAGCCTGTTCTTTTCTAATGAGAGATAGGAAAGGAGTGGATCTAGATGGAAGGAAAGGTGTGGAGGAACTGGGGGGAAGAGGTTATCAGGATATTGTATATGAAAAAAATCTACTTTCAGACTTATATATGAAATGTATATACATATAAATATACAAATAAAAATATATGTGTTTTCTGCATATATGTATATGCAGAAAAACTTCCTAACTTTCATTATATCAAGTCAATAAAGATCTGTACATCACACTTCTTGATCTGATTTTATGTAACTACCAATTCACCGTTATAGCTATGACACTATGTTTTAAAGAAATAGGAATATAACTGCAAAAGTTATTAATAGTAAAATGACAAGCTGGATGTGGATGATTGAGCATAGCTCTGAATTTTCTTCAGACCTTGCATTCATAGTAACTTCATTGGTACTGAATAGAAAACACTGAAATTGACTCAGTTTTAAGAAACAGAATTCAAATGAATAGTTCAAGAGTTTTATAAGGCATGTGAAAACATCAATAGCATTTTATTTCTTTGTGATATTACTATTAGAATTTTTTTTGTCTCTCCTAAAGCAAAATGTTGTTTTATTTCAAGGAAGGGAATAGTATGCCAAATTTATATGCTAGAAGCTGTGTGTGTGTGTGTGTGTGTGTATGTGTGTGTGTGTGAGAGAGAGAGAGAGAGAGAGAGAGAGAGAGAGACAGAGACAGAGACAGAGAGACAGAGAGACAGAAAGACAAAGACAGAGACAGAAAGAGAGATATATACATGCATACAGACAGATAGACACAGGTACAGATATAGACACAGAGAAATACAATCTAAGGAGAAACTTTGTAAAGAAGATGAGCAGATCAGAGCTTACCCAATTGCTTAAAAGTATATTATTTTCTATTCTGTTGATGATGCACCTGGATTCAATCCATGTCTATTATGCTTACTACTGAATATCAATGATTCTATATGCTAAGACCATAGTGTTTGATCAGCAAATACTAAATCTTAGGATTGTCTTGATTAAATTCTTTATTTTTAGACACATAAAGATACTTCTTTAGTATAAAGGTTGGGAAAAAAAGTATGGTTACCAGATAAAATCCAGGTTACCCAGAAAAAATGTCTTAAATAAAAAACTAATAATGTTCATATTTCTCTAATATCCCATTATCAGTATCACATGATATTTAGACATATCTAACCCAATTATTTATTTTTATTTATAATTAATATTTGACTAGAAGTCCTATATTTTTATTTATTGAACGTGTCAAAGGACTTTGGGATGACTTTTATTAGAGACTGACTTACTAAAATAGTTTAAAGTCATCAAAACTTGATATATCTTACTTGAGATGGATGGTATAGAAGGAAAATTGCCCACAAAACATGTCCAATTCAGGAATATCTATAATTTTCATTCAAGTCCATAAATAATCATTAATACTGAAAAGGAGATAACTTGATGTCAGGGATAGTTACAGGAACATAATCAAAGCACAGAAGAAAAGTTGCATTTGGTATAGAGTGAAGTCTTTGAGCCCCAATAGCTCAGCTTCTTGTGCAATTGAAAACTGGACCTCATCATCTGATGGATAACTCTGCACCCTTGCAAACATGGGAGGGAAGGGTGTACTTAGGAGAACATAGGGGCAGTTGTAGGGAGGAAGCATGGAATTGATATCATCACATTCATTTTATCCTTGTATAAAATTCTTAACAATAATAAAATACTAACTAAGAGAATGTGGACTAGTTTATGTAGGAACCACATGAGCACTATTCATTGGGTTTGTGAAGTGGCACTGTCAATGACTCATGAAAACTATGTTTGCAATGGTAGAGGAGGCAAGCATGAATAGACAGGAATAAATAGGAGGAGACAAATAATCACAATAACTGGTAATAAATATTTTAGAGATATTCTGATGTGACAAGAAATAGAAATAGAAGGCAACGATTTAAACATGAAGAGTCAGGACAGGATTTGGGGGAGATGAAGACAATGTTAATGCAACAACTGAAGAAAGAAGCTGATGGCAGAAGAAAGAGCAGTATAATTCTATGAAAGTAAAATTCCTTAGAAAGAAAAGAAAAAAATAGATGTTGAATCATCAGTTAGTTGACAGTTTCTCATTAAGAATGCAGATTTAGTTAATGTAATATTGGAGATGCCAGAATAAATTACACTGGATACATAATGAAACTTTTTCTCAGAGTGAACTACTTTATAGAAAAGCAATAAACTGAAAGTAAAGAACAAGAACAAGTTTGAGAAAGTGTGTGGAAAACTGGAAAAAATCCTGATAATTATCATCCTGGCTTTTATGTGGGTCTATAAATATGAATAATTAATGTTTTTCATGTTTGCTGCTCGTTTTGTATGAGGACTACCAAGCTGACAACTGATTTGGCATTATCATATTGGGAATATTTAGATATAAAGTCAGGATGAATACATGAAAACAAAGACAAACTGTAATATCATTTCCAGATGATATTTGAATACAAATCTTTTAGACTGTCATCACAGTTCTGGTTGGTTATTTCCAAACACCTTTTTTGATTGAAATCTTAAAGATTCCCCATGTAGTATGCCTTTGAAATGCCACTTCATTTCTTACCTTCTATTATAAATGTCTATTATTGTAAGTTATTTTTTTTGATATTTCCCAGTTGTTTAGCCACAGGGAGTATCCATTTATTATGATTATGAAAAAGACTAGAATGTGGGGAGAGGGGGCACCTGAACTCATTTTTCAGTGGTCAGTGCCATTAGCATTGACCTTTTTAGATGTTCTGCCCCTGATATTTGGAAGAGCTAGGAACAATTTTATCTAGGCAGAATTGCAGTTTTGACCTCATGACCTTATCATGCTTGACTCTTATCTTTATTAATGATGGAGATATGGTCAGTTCAACTTTCAGATGGTCATCTTAGGTTGAAAATGGGACCTTTTTTTTGCTTCTTCCAACCCCAGTAGGAATTAAGATAAATTAAAGATTAAATATTTAAAGACTTTAAAGTTCCTTGGTCTACTTGATAAGATGCATCATTTCTCTTCAGAAAAAAAAAAGAGAATTTAACAAAATACATATTCATTTTATACATGTATAGACTATATTTTGGTCATTTGTATTCTTTATTGCATTCTCAAATCCTACTACTGCTGAACCTCTTCTTCCTCCAAAACCAATCTTTCCTTCCACTTTGCATATCTTTCATTTATGTGTGATGCACTGACTTTTAGTAAGGTTGCTTGCTGAGCATGGGTGAAGGTAACACCAATAAGAAAATGATGACTCCTCCTACATACCTCAACTCAGCCACTAATTGCCAATGATTCTTCAGGGAGGGTCAGATCTCATAAGTTTCTCCTCCAGGATGTACCACTTCTTAGTCCAAGTCCAACATTTTTACTTCTTTCTTCAGTCCTGAATTCAAACAATTCATGGTTCAGTGCACTTCAGCAAATCCCACCAAGAGTCTTCTCAGCCTTATCAAACCTACAGGTTTTACTGATGACAGAGTTTAGCATGCTTAACACTATAATTAGCTGGAGATCACCACATTGAACCATTCCATGAGCAGTGGTGGTCAGGACCTTAGTTACTTCTCTAGGAAACATTAGGTTTCAAATATCTAAAGACTATAGATGACTCAACACTGGCAGCAGTAAATAAAATTCCTCTTGCTTTTTGCATTGAAAAAAATAGGGAAGCTAGTATACTTAATATCCTTGTGTTTTTCATTTGAAGGACTGTGACTATTATGACCTCAACTCCTGACATGACCACGACTATTTGGGAGAGGAGGATAAAAGAGCCTTATAGGCCTGCTTTACAGAGGAAACTTGGCAATAGGCACAAAGTAGGTTAATTATAGGAGATATTTTAGTAGGTCAAGAGGGCTGGGAAAACATATGGAATAGGAATTATAGATAATTTGCCTCAGAGGAATACTGAAAATTGAATGTGTTTTCTAACAGACCTCAAAAATTACATGTAACAGTTTTGATACCACAGAATCAAAAGGAAAATGTGCTATTTTACACTATTATCTAACTAAGTTGCAAATATTCAGCATTCTTGGGTGCTTCAATAAGGGACGAGAACAGAAGTCTTGATAGACACAAAAAGCCTCAACTCTAATGCTGTAACAGAGTAAACTTTCATATAATATTGAGATGCTCACATAACACAGTGGGCTTACTTATTTACAGTATGGCCTTTAACATCCTTTATCCTTTTACGTTTTTTTTAATATCTAAATCTATTTTCTAGGTATTTGCCATTAAAATTAATATAATTTTGATATTTAATCTTGAAGCGCTTACAGTTCTTTTTAATGACTTTATTACTATTCCTTCTTAATACTTGTACATTTAAATAATCTTTTCATTATTAATTTTAGATCTAATGAAGATGTTGAAATGAAGAACCAAATTTTATACTCTATAGGCAATTTTAAGCATTCTGCCATGTCTTTGGTCATAATCCCACATTTATATTGTTAATAAAATGGTAGTGGGTCTAAAAGTGATAATTTCTAAACTAATTTTAATTCAATTTTCAAATTATATGGCATCATATCAGAACCTTAAAATTTCACAGCACTTTTAAGATCTTAAACATCACTATGTTCATGATAATATAACTAACCTTTAATTTTGCATATCAGTTCTCCTAGTTAATCTGTTTTCTTAATTCAGAGAATCAAATGCTCATAAAGCAAATGCCAAGCTGAAATTAATAGGTTTAGAAGCAAGCAGCGTGATGGTGGACTGCAGTCATCAATACGTAAATGCTACTAAGGAAAGATTTCCTACTGAAGAATGTAAAAGACCATTGAAAATGCTAAGACATGGTTTCATAAGCTTTCTTGCTCTCAAAAGTTTAATCTTTGATGGTGCAATATTGAGACCTGAGTCTTTTTCCCTTCTATGATAAAAATATATATTGAAGTACAAATAGTTTAATCTAAAAAATGAGCTACTTTAGTGACTAATAAGTTTTGAACTGATCCTACACAATTGGCATTTGATACAGGGTGTCATCAGATATGGAACATACCACTTTTACTAATATACATGCAGCTGCATGAAAATGCCAGCAATAAAATAGACAGCAGATTTTTCATAGATTCCCTTTGGTTTTTGATGGTAGCCAGACAGCTGTTAAAGCGATCTTAATTTGCATCTAGCCAAGATCATATAAGAAAAAAAATCTCTTAATGTTTTATACAATATTAATTTACAAAACACTTTAAAATGGTATGTGGTTTAGTTCCCCATTTTAGGTGATTAATCTATTCATATTATTTTTATCATACCGTTTAAGATGATAATGACTTAGAAACATTCTTATCTTCAAGAATAAATGAGCCAAACTCTTATAACAAAGATACCATAATTTTAGCATTTGAACCTAAGAGTGCATTAATAACCAAAGCTGATCTGTTTTAACTGACTTGTAAATAAATTTGCAGTGTAACTCATTTATAAATAAATTTACACTTTTTCTGTATGAGGAGCATATTGAACCTGAATAGGGTGTTTTTGGTGATTTCTATTTCTGTGACTTTGTTATTATTTTAGGAAAAGATACTTATTTTGCATCCGGATCTGGTACCCTGATAATTTGCTGCTGTTACTTATCATATATGGATGAGTTTTCTGGTGAAAAGAGTCTTGGGGATCTTTAAGGAACAGAACCAAACCATGGCATCTGCAAGTGATCCATAAATTAGGTTTTTCTCAACTATTATTCTAATTTTTATTTCTTTATTTCAAATACTATTAGTATACTTGTGCAATATAAGTTGGAAAGTGGTAACTATCAACTCTTTCAACTCTTTCTTGAATTTATAATAGTTCACTTTTTGTCTGAAGAATATAATCTGTCTATACACACATATATATATATATATATATATATATATATATATATATATACACACTTTAAAGTAGAAATAGAAGTAATAAAAAAATACAAAGTGAGGGAATCCTTGAGGTGTAAATCCTTGCTCAATATATGAATTGGAAGAGAGAATCTCAGACATAGAAGATACCATAAAAGAAATTGCTACTTTGAGTATAGGAAGGCTACTGATTTGCTTGAGTTGCTTTTATAACCTGTCACTTTGCTGAAGTTGTTTATCAGCTGTAGGAGTTTTCTGGTTGAGTTTAGGAAATGACACCCTTCACAATAGCCACAAACAATATAAAGTACCTTGGTGTGACTCTGACCAAACAAGTGAAAGATCTGTATGACAAGAACTTCAAGTCTCTGAAGAAGGAAATGGAAGAAGACCTCAGAAAAATGGAAAAATCTGCCATGCTCGTGGATTGACAGGATTAATATAGTTAAAATGGCCATCTTGCCAAAAGCAATATACAGATTCAACAGAATACCCATCAAAATCCCAACTCAGTTCTTCAGAGAGTTAGAAAAAGCAATTCCCAAATTCATCTGCAATAACAAAAAACCAAGGATAGCTAAAACTATTCTCAACAACAAAAGAAATTCTGGGGGAATTGGTATCCCTGACTTCAAGCACTACTATAGAGTAATAGTGTTAAAAACTGCATGGCATTGGTACAGTGACAGGCCGGCAGATCGATGGAATCGGATTGAAGATCCAGAAATGAACCCACACACCTATGGCCACTTGATTTTCGACAAAGGGGCTGAAAACATCCGGTGGAAAAAGATAGCCTTTTCAACAAATGGTTTTGGTTCAACTGGAGGTCAGCGTGCAGAAGAATACGAATTGATCCATACTTATCTCCTTGTACTAAGCTCAACTCCAAATGGATCAAGGACCTCCACATAAAGCCAGACATACTGAAGATAATAGAAAAGAAACTGGGGAAGACCCTTGAGGACATTGGTACAGGGGGAAAGTTCCTGAACAGAACACCATTAGCTTATGCTCTAAGATCAAGAATAGACAAATTACAAAGTTTCTGTAAGGCAAAGGATGCCAGTGAAAGGACAACTCGGCAATCAACAAATTGGGAAAAGATCTTCACCAACCCTACATCAGACAGAGGGCTAATATCCAATATATATAAAGAACTCATGAAGGTATACCCCAGAAAACCAAATAACCCTATTAAAAATGGGGTACAGAGCTAAACAAAGAATTTTCACCTGAAGAACATCAGATGGCTGAGAAGCAACTTAAAAAATGCTCAGCATCATTAGTCATTAGGGAAATGCAAATCAAAACAACCCTGAGATTTTACCTTACACCAGTCAGAATGGCTAAGATTAAAAACTCCGGAGACTGGAGGTGTTGGCAAGGATGTGAAGAAAGAGGAATACTCCTCCACTGCTGGTGGGAATGCAAATTTTTGCAACCACTATGGAAATCAGTCTGGTGGATCCTCAGAAAACTGGGCAAGTCACTTCTGGAAGACTGTGCTATATCCTCCTGGGCATATACCCAGAGGATTCCCCATCATGTAATCAGGATACATGTTCCACTATGTTCATAGCAGCCCTATTTATAATAGCCAGAAGCTGGAAAGAACCCAGGTGTCCCTCAACAGAGGAATGGATACAAAAAATAAGGTATATATATACACAATGGAGTACTATTCAGTACTATTAGAAACAGTGAATTCATGAAATTCGTAGACAAATGGATAGAGCTGGAGAACATTATACAAAGTGAGGTAACCCAATCTCAAAAGATCAATCATGGTATGCACTCACTGATAAGTGGATATTAGCCTAGAAACTTGGAATACCCAAGACATAATCCACATATCAAATGATGTTGAAGAAGAACAGAGGAGTAGCCCCTGGTTCTGGAAAGGCTCAGTGCAGCTAGATAGACCAATACCAGAACAGGGAAGTGGGAAGGGGTGGATGGGGGAACAGGGGGAAGGAAGAAGGTTTATGGAACTTTTGGGGAGTGGGGAGTCAGAAAAGGGAAAATCTTTTGAAATGTAAATAAAAATATATTGAATAAAAAAAGAAATTGGTACATCTTAAATGTTAAAATGAAAAATCTTTCTGAAATATCTGGGAGATTTGGGACACCAGGAAAATGCCAAACCTAAGAATATTTGAAATAGAAGACTCCCAACTCAAAGGCCTAGAAAATATCTTCAACAAAATCATAGAAGAAAATTTCCTTACCTAAAAGCAAGAAATGCCTATAAATGCACAAGAAGTTTACAGAACATAAAATAGATTGTTATAGAATAGAAAATCTTCCTATCATGTAATAAAAAATGCTAAATATACATAATAAAGAATATTAAATGTGGCGAGGGAAATTGCCCAAGTAGCATATAAAAGCAGACCTATTATAATTGCAGCAGGTGCAATGCCCCAAGCAAATGAACCCAAGAAAAAAGCTGGAATAGCTCTTGTAATATATAATAAAATACATTTCCAACCAAAATTAACCAAAAGAGTTGGTGAAAAGCACTTCGTACTCATCCAATTAAAAATCTAGTAAGATGATGTCTCAATTCTAAATATTTTTGCTCCAAATGTAAAGACACCCCTTTTCATAAAAGAAACATTACCAAAGCTTAAGTCACAAGTGAATTCCAAATATTAATAGGAGATTTCAACACCCCACTTTCACCAATGGACAGGCCATGCAGATAAATCTAAACAGAATACTGGAATTAACAGACATTGTGATTTAAATGGACCTAAAAATCTACAGAATATTTCAGCCAGACCCAAAACAATATACTTTCTTTTCATCACCTCAGGGAACCTTTGTAATCAAGCATGTTTCAATACATACAGTGAAATTAAAGTAATCTCAATGTCTTATCAGACTACCATAGATTGATGCTAAAATTCAACAACAGAAACAACAAACACATACAAACTCTTGAAAACTTAACAACTTTCTATCACATGACCACTGAGTCAAGGAAGAAACAAAGAAGGAATTAAGGAATTTCTAGAATTCAATGAAAATGAATGCATAACATATATAAACTAATAGGACTCATTATGGGACCATGATGGTCCCATGATGGGACCCATAAAAGTGATCCTAGAACCTCAAAGAGCTAATGCCAATACTCCTCAAACTATTCCACAAATTGAAATCAGAAGGAACATTGTCAAAATCATTTTATGAAGCCACAGTCACTTATATATGGAAACCACACAGAGTATTAACAAGGGAAGAGACTTTTATAGCAATATCCCTTATGAACATGGCTACAGACACCTTCTTAACATTACTAAGATGATGATCCCTACAAAGGAATTCAACTTGAATACAGAACATGGCAAATGCATTTTATTTAATGAAATTTTGGTTGTAGAGTTGTCCTAGATATCCTTTCTGATATTGAGAAAAGTGTTTTCCTAATTTCTTCAAGGATTTAATTTTTTTCTACTTCAGTTGATATTATATTATAATATTTCACTATGAAAAGATGTTAAATGTTTCTAAAAGATTTTTTTTGTCCATGGAATTAATCATGTAATTTTTGTCCTTTTCTATTATGTCAATAAATATATTATTTTATATTTATTGATTTGCATATTTGAACCAACTTAACATCTCTGGAAAGAAAGCAATTTGGGTTTTATCCTTTTAAGGTATTCTTGCTTTCTCTTCAAGTGTTTTATTTAGAACATATTTGTTTTAGTCAGGGTTTCTATTCCTGAAGAAAACAACATGACCATAAAAGCAAGATGGATAGGAAACGGTTTATTCAGCTTACACTTACACATTGCTGTTCATCACCAAAGGTAGTAAGGACTAAAACTCAAGCAGGTGAGGAACCAGGAGCGGATGCAGAGGCCATGAAGAGATGTAACTTACTGGCATCCTTCCCCTGACTTGCTCAGCTTGCTCTTTTATAGAGCCAGCCAAGGGATGGCACCACCCATAATGGGCTGGGTCTTCCCCTCTTGATCACTAGTTAAGAAGATCCCTTACAAATGAGTCACATGGAATCATTTCCTCAACTGAGGCTCCTTCCTCTGTGATAACTTTGGCTTGTGTTAAATTGACACATAAAATCAGACAGTACAATTGACCCCTTCTCAACTTGACACACAAATAGATCACTACTAAGCCTAAATCCTTACTTTCTGATCATCCCCAAGATCAAAATAACTTTAAAAGTCCCAGAGTCTTTACAAATTCTTACATATTAAAATTTCAATCCCTTTAAAATATCCAATCTCTTTGCCCAATATCCACTTATCAGTGAGTACATACCATGTGTGTTCTTTTGTGACTTGAGTTACCTCATTCAGGATATTTTCTAGATCCATCAATTTGTCTGTAAATTTCATTAAGTCATTGTTTTAGTAGCAGAATACTATTCTATTGTGTAAATATACCACATTTTCTGTATCCATTCTTCTGTTCAGGGAAATCTGGGTTCTTTCCAGATTCTGCCTATTATAAATATGGCTGCTATGAACATAGTGGAGCATGTGTCCTTATCACACGATGGAACATCTTCTGGGTATATATGTCCAGTGGTACAGCTGGGTCTTCAGGTAATATTAGGTGCAACTTTCTGAAGAACTGTCATACTGATTTCCAGAATGGTTTTACCACCTTGCAATTCTACTAGCAATAGAGGTTCCTCTTTTTCCACATCCTCACCAGCATGAGTTTTTGATCTTAGTCATTCTGAGGTGTGTGAGGTGGAATCTCAGGGTTTTTTTGATTTGCATTTCCCTGATAACTCAGGATGTTGAACATTTCTTTAAGTGCTTCTTGGCCATTCCTTGGTTGAGAATTCTCTGTTTAGCTCTGTTCCCCTTTTTTAATATGGTTATCTGGTTCTCTAGAGTCTAACTTCTTGAGTTCTTTGTATATATTATATATTAGCTCTCTTTCATATATAGGATTGTTAAAGATCTTTTCCCAATTTGTTGGTTGCCATTTTGTCCTATTCACAGTGTCCTTTGCCTTACAGAAGCTTTGAGGTCCCATTTGTCGATTTTTGATCTTAGGTCATAGCCACTGGAGTTCTGTTCAGGAAAGTTTCCCTTTTGCCCATGTGTTCGAGGCTTTTCCCCACTTTCTCTTCTATTAGAGTCAGTGAATCTGGTTTTATGTGGAAGTCCTTGATCTACTTGGACTTGAGCTTTTTACAAGGAGAGAAGAATGGATTAATTAAGTCTTCTAAATGCTGACCACCAGTTTACCCAGCACCATATGTTGAAAATGCTCTCTTTTTTTTCCACTGGATGGTTTTAGCTCTTTTGTCAAAGATCAAGTGACCATAGGTGTGTGGATTAATTTCAGGGTCTTCAATTTTATTCCATTGATCTACCTGCCTGTCACTGTACCAGTACCATGCATTTTTTAATCACTTTTGCTCTGAAGTATATCTTGAGATCAGGAATGATGGTTCCCAAAGATGTTCTTTTATTGTTGAGAATAGTTTTCACTATCTTGGGTTTTTTTTGTTATTCTAAATGAATTTGAGAATTGCTCTTTCTAACTCCATGAAGAATTAAGTTTGAATTTTGGTGGGGTAGCATTGACTCTGGAGATTGCTTTCAACAAGATGGTCACTTTTTACTATGTGAATGCTGCCAATCCATGAGTATGGGAGGTCTTTCTATCTTCTGATGTCTTCTTGATTTCTTTCTTTAGAGACTTGGCAAGAACATAGAATACTCATGATACAACTCATGGGCCACATGAATCTCAAGAAGACTGAATATCAAAGAGTAGATGCTTCAGTTCTACTTAGAAGTGGGAACAAAATAATCAAGGGAAGTAGAAGGTGGGAGGGACTTGGGAGGAAGAGAAGAGGGGGAAGGGAAAAAGGGGAAGAATCAGATATGGGAGCAGATGCAGAAGATGTATAAATGGTCAGAAAATTGTACAGAGGTGTGTAGCAATGGGAAATGGGGGACTGGGGATAGCAACCATAAAGTCCCAGATGCCAGGCAAGCAAGAGACCCCAGGATCCCATGGGGATGACATTAGCTGACATATCCCCACAAAGAGTAGGGAGCATATCTGAGACCATATCCAGAGCTTAGGCATGGACCCAGCTTGAGAGACTGAGCCACCCACCTGTCTCTAACAATTTAAGCCAGAATTGTTCCTGCCTAAAGCAAATACAGGGACAACAAGTGGAGCAGAGACTGAAGGAAAGTAGATCTCTTTCTGTATCTCTGTCTTTCTGTCTGTCTCTATCTCTCCCTGTGTGTTTTGTTTCTCTCTCTCTCTCTCTCTCTCTCTCTCTCTCTCTCTCTCTCTCTCTCTCTCTCTCTCTCTCTCTCTCTCTCTCTCTCTCTCCTTCCCTCTCCCTCTCCCTCTCCCTCTCTCCCTCTCTCCTCCTCCTCCTCCTTCTCCTCCTCTACCTCCTCCTCCTCATCTTTCTGCTCACCCTCCTTCTCGTCATCCTCCTCCTTCTCCTCCTCCTCCTCATCCTCCTCGTCCTCATCCTCATCCTCATCATCCTCCTCCTCCTCCTCCTCTGTTTCCTCCTCCTTCTCTTCTTTCTAGATATGGTTTCTCAGTGTAGCCTTGGCTGTCCTGAAACTAGCTCTGGAGAGCAAGATGGTCTAAAACTCATAGACCCACCTACTTTTGTCTCTCCAGTTCTGTGATTAAAACATGTACCACCACTGCCTAGCTAGATCTGTTTCTTAAAGCAAGCAATTGATTTGTTCAGAGTATAGTCTGATTTATCTACAAGTTACTAAGACAGTTGCACAACAATCTTGAGATGCCAGAACCAGACAAAACCAGATGGATGATTCTCTGTATATATCTATTTCTACGGTCTAGGGTCAGTCCTTTCTTCTTCAAAACAAAGCCTTGAGCCATAGCTACTGAAACCATTTTTCAACTTACAGCTGACTTTTTACTTTGAGGATGGTCATGTGGAAAATGAGTTGAACTTGTAGGCTGAAGTGCTTCCTGCTACTCCTTTAACCATCAAGAATCTCTGCAGGGAGTTTGATTTATATAAAGTTTTAAAATGTGGAATATAAGGTTTTTCTGTAACTTTCAGATGTGATTCTGCTCTTATCATACTTTCTCCTTTTCTTAATAAATACTCTCCATAAATACTTCAGTTTTGTCATACATTTCTCCACTTTTTCTTTGACTTCTCCAACTCCAGGTTCTCATTACTGGAATTTAATGTTTGTAAAACCTTTGAATGTTAGTTTTTTTCTTCAGAGAAACATGGAAATGAAATAATTTTCAAGACTGTGTGGAAAGTAGGAGCTGAGGATGACTGACACTTGTGCTTCCCTGTCCAACAAAGAAAAACATCCCTTCAGATTTCATGAATTTGGAAAGCTAGAAGTGACTGTAACCATTGTCATTCCAAAAAGCTGTACCAGTTTTGACCCACTGGAAAATGTGTAACTACCAGGCAGTTCATGTAATGAACCACTAGGGAGCATGACAAAAAGGAAAAACTACTCCCAATAACAGGACTGTAGCTTCACACCTTGTGAAATTCATTGGACACTGTGTGGCTGAGATGTTCTGCAACATAATCGATCATCAGGAGAAATCCAGCCTGTTGTTGGCAGAACCTCAGGATGGTTGAGAGAAAAATGATGAATGTCAGGTGTCCCTTCCCCCACAGCATTTAGCTGGACTTCTCAGCCCATCCTATTCAAGCTGTGACATTCCTGGCTGGCAGCCTCCACCCTTCCCCTGGTGTTATCTCTGGCCCTTGTTCCATTGGGAACAATACAGCCGCTTTCACCTTAACAACCAAGGCTGCCTCAGGGCAGTCTCACCTGGAGACCAGCAGAAAACCTGCTTGACTGGAAGCAGGCAACCCGCTGAGAAGAAGATCCAAGGAATTCACAGCCATTTGGGGGGCAGGGTGGTTTTCTAAAGACTATATATATTGGCTAAATAATATAAAGTCAGTCTCTATTGGCAACTGTCGTCTTGACTCATTTCTCTTTCATCCCCTTCCCGTTCATCCCCAGAATTCTCTTCCAGGTATCCAGTTCACATGTGGCCGCGGGCAGCTACAGTCAGGTTGCATTATAAGTTTTCTTCCTCTGCCACACCTTTAAATCCTTGTTCTGAGCTTAATTTCCCAGGTAAACTTCATTTTATAGTGACAAAACATTACAGATAAAAGTTAACATCATTCAGTCTTGTGTGATTGTGATTTCTTGACAACATATTGATGAATGTCCACTGCCACATGGCTTTGAGAAAAAAATTTCATTGTCATTTCTTCATCCTATATGTAGTTTCTGTAACCAACTTTTTTATAGCATTTGACAAGTAGCCACCACATATTTTGGGAAGTGCTTATTCTTCTGGATGTCTGGGCCAATCTATATTATCATGAAATTGATTACTGAGTCATAACAGAAATGATCAAGGTCACCCACTAGTATTGTATCATTGGTTGTGTGATGCAATTCTATATGCTATTTAGATTATCTTCATACTGGAGTTGGGATTTCAATAGTAAGCAAGACATTGGAGAAGGGGGGGCAAATACACTGAGGAGAGGGAAAGGGAATAGGATGTGTAGGGGGAAAGGGAGGCAAGAGAGAGCAGGAGAGTGAGTGAGGAAGTATAGGGGAAAGAAAGGGAAGCAGTGAGGGAGAGAGAAAAGAGGGGAAGGATAAAAGGAGTGGAAAGAAATAAAGGGAGAAGGGGAAGACAGAGAAATTCAGACAGAAAGAGAATTATAAATATCCCTAACTTGTTCCTCTATATGGTTTTGTCCCCTTTTCAACAATGTTTGGCACACAATTCCGAATCCCTTTGTTTAATTTCTACTCAAGTAAAAGAAGGTATGGCCAGGTAGTGGTGGCACATGCCTATCCCAGCACTCTGGGAGGCAGAGGCAGGTGAATTTCTGAGTTCAAGGCCAGCCTGGTCTACAGAGTGAGTTCCAGGACAGCCAGGGCTATACAGAGAAACCCTGTCTCTAAAAAACCAAAATCAAAAACAAAAAAAAACAAAACAAAACAAAAAACATAAAAACAAAAAAGAAGGTATGAATGAAAGACTTATGTATGATTTCCTGTCTTCTACTCCTCCTGTGTGAATTAGCTTCTTTTTGTTCCAGGACTCTCAGGTGTGTCGTTAAGCTGCTAGTGTATGCTCTCTCCATTTTCTTTTTGGAGGCACTCAGGGCTATGACTTTTCCTCTTAGCACTGCTTTCATTGTGTCCCATAGTTTTGGGTATATTGTGTCTTCATTTTCATTAAATTCTAAAACGTCTTTGATTTCTTTCTGTATTTCTTCCTTAACCAAGGTATCATTGAGTAGAATATTGTTCAGTTTCCATGTGTATGTGGGCTTTCTGTTGTTTTTATTGCTATTGAAGACCACTTTTACTCCATAATGATCTGATAGGAGGCATGGGATTATTTCGATCTTATATTTGTTGAGGTCTGCCTTGTGACCAATTATATGATAGATTTTGGAGAAGGTACCATGAGGTGCTGAGAAAAAGGTTTATTTTTTTGCTTTAGGGTGAAATGTTTTATATATATATATTAATTCTAATTGGTCCAAAGCTTCAATTAGTTTCACTGTGTACCTGTGTAGTTTCTGTTTTCCTAATTGGTCCATTGAGGAAAGTGCAGTGTTGAAGTCACCCACAATTATTGTGTTAGGTACAATGTGTGCTTTGAGCTTTAGTAAACTTTTTTTTACAAATGAGGGTGCCCTTGAATTTGCATCATAGATATTCAGTATTGAGAGTTCTTCTTGGTGTATTTTTTTCCTTTGACCAGCAAGAAGTGTCTCTCAGTGTCTCTTTTGATGACTTTGTGTTGAAAGTCAATTTTATCTGATATTAGAGTGTCTACTCCGGCTTGTTTCCCGAGACCATTTGCTTTTAAAATTGTCTTCCAGCCTTTTACTCTAAGGTAGTGTTTGTCTTTGACACTGAGGTGTGTTTCCAATATGCAGCAAAATATAGGGTCCTGTTTATGTATCCAGTCTGTTAGTCTATGTCTTTTTATTGGGGAATTGAGTCCACTGATGTTAAGATATTAAGGAATAGTGATTATTACTTCCTGTTATTTTTGATGTCCTTTTTTATATTTGATTGGTTATCTTCTTTTGGGTTTGGTGAAAGAAGGTTATTATCTTGCTTTTTCCAGGGTGAAGTTTCCCTCCTTGTATTGGTGTTTTCCTCCTGTTATCCTTTGTAGGGCTGGGTTTGTGGAAAGATATTGAGTAAAAATGGTTTTGTCATGGAATATCTTGGTTTCTCCATCTATGTTGATTGAGAGTTTTGCTGGGTTTAGTAGTTTTGGCTGGCATTTGTGTTCTGTTAGAGTCTGCATGAGATTTGCCCAGGATCTTCTAGCTTTCATAGTCTCTGGTGAGAAGTCTGGTGTGATTCTGATAGGTCTTCCTTTATATGCTACTTGGCCTTTTCTGAAAAGCACCTTAAGAAATGCTCAACATCATTAGTCATTAGGGAAATGAAAATAAAAACAACCCTGAGATTTCACCTCACACCAGTCAGAATGGCTAAGGTTAAAAACTCAGAAGACAGCAGGTGTTTGCGAGGATGTGGAGAAAGAAGAACACTGCTCCATTGCTGGTGGGATTGCAAGATGGTAAAACCACTTTGGAAATCAGGCTGGTGTTTCCTCAGAAAACTGAACATGACACTTCCAGAGGACCCTGTTATACTTCTCCTGGGCATATACCCAGAGGATTCCCCAGCATGCAATAACGACACATGCTGCATTATGTTCACAGCAGCCTTATTTATAATAGCCAGAATCTGTAAAGAACCCAGATGTTCCTCAATAGAAGAATGGATACAGAAAATGTGGTACATTTACACAATGGAATACTACTCAGCAATTAAAAACAATGAATTCTAGAAATTTTTAGGCAAGTGGTTGGAACTGGAAAATATCATCCTAAGTGAGGTAACCCAATCACAAAAGAATATACATGGGATGCAATCACTGATAAGTGGATATTAATTATCCCAGAAGCTCTGAATACCCAAGACATAAGTAGCATATCAAATGACTCCCATGAAGAAATAAGGAAAGGGCCCTGATCCTGGAAAGGCCTGATCCAGCATTGTAGGGGAGTACCAGGACAGAGAAAAAGGAGGGAGGTGATTTGAGAATGGGTAGAGAGAAGGCTTATGGGACTTATGGGAAGAAGGGAACCAGGAAAGTGGAAAACATTGGGAATGTAAATAAAGAATTTAGAAAATAATAATAATAAAGAAAAAAAGAAAGAGAAAAAAGAAAGACTTATATATTTTAATCTATGCTCTAGCACCTAGTAAGAAAAATGTTATACAGGTTATTTAAGCAAGTTTCTGTGCATGAATTTAGCAATAAAATAGGGATATAAAATGGTACTCATTTCATGATGATAAAAGGAAATAGAAAAAATCAATGTGTGTAAAAATTCCCTAGCTTTGCCTCAATGAAGTGATGTACCACAAACATTACTGTTGGCAAGAACCATGAAACAAGTGAAGATGAAGGAAATCACACCTTACCTGAGCTCAAGAGGGAAAATAGGTATATCATGGCATAAATGTAATGTAACCACTGAACAATATCTTGAATTCATCACTAATTTCTCAATAGTATAGAAAATTTAATCTTAAATTATATTATAAATATTTTGGCTTCTACGCAACAGAAATAATAAGTTATATTTTAACATACCATCTACCAAAGGAAGCTCTTGACAATGATTCAGCTATAACCTTGGTTCATTTTCTCACTATCAGCTACTATATATTAAAGTGGCCTTGGTGCATGATGGAGATTTTATCTCCAGATTATTATATATTTGAAGAAAATAAATTTTGCCACTGGAAAGATTGCAGAAGGATTGAAGAAGTCATAGCATAGTTCTTAGACAATCCTGAAGAAACAAGATATGCTGAGTTTTTTGGAAGGGGTAGATTGTTGTGGACAAAGCAAAACAGCAGCAGAAATCCCCACTACTAAAAAATTGTAATCAAAGCATTCAATAGATTAAAAGATACTGTGGTAAAGCATACTGTATTACAGTAGGTGTTACTTTATTCACATTTCTACGAGATATGAAGAAAGCAATACAGTTATTTATAAGTTTGTATTACATATGAATCTAAATGCATTTGTTAATTATTGGTGCTCTTCAAAGGTGATTATAGATTCTTGGAATTTACTGTACAAATAATACAACTGAGAGAGAAATTGCAAAACAATAAAAGGTAATGAAAACATTACCGCGAAAGCAGTGTACCATAAGATTTTAGTATCCTTCAGTTAGCTCTTTGCACTTACTGACTTTAACCACTGACATAGTTTGCACTTTTTAGTAAGTTAAAGCAAATAGCTAACTGAAAATTGTATAACATAATAAAAGGATGAGAAGGAAATGACAGATCTAACTTCCTATAATCTTTGGAGCTAGGTATAAAATACTTTAGAAACCTTTTCAAGAACTTTTTCCTTCTCTTCCAATTTTTTCTTTCATTAAATGGACTAATAAGTCCATGTATTTATCTCACATAATTTTGTTTTATAATAATTTTAAATTCATGGTCATTCACATTTCAACATTTTCATTTTGTTTAAATGTAAACACCAGGAGAGGCATTGTTCTCAAACAAACATTTGAAATTTAACTTGGATTTTTTTAATAAAGTAGTAATAATGTCAAGATTTCCATATTGATTTTTATTTTTGTTATTAATTTCACTTTCCTAAACATTAAAGAACTTTGAAAATTATTAGTATTTATTAATTTTTGAGTAAGAATATAACTTGTAATTTTAATATGTGAATATATTTTGAATATATTTTATTTCCTTTATTCTTTTACATATATTTATCTTTCATATACAGACATCACACTTGATTGCACAGAGATTAGTTGAAAATCTGCTTAGATTTCTTGCTTTGCTTACCTGTAGAAGGTTAAAATTTTATTTTAGTATCTTATGATTTGTTGAATTTAACTTTGGACAAAGTATATCATAAGAAATCCTTGCTTCAATATGGCTTCAATAGACTCATCAGCATTATAATCTTAGAAGATTTTACTAGGTACCTAGAACTAAGGCATGGTTGGTTCATTTTTACTAAGTAGAAGGACTTGGTTCTTAGAGCCACTGACATATCATTAATTAATATTACTTTGAAAATCACATGATGTAAATTACCCATTATTCCATCATTCAAAGTAGTCAAGATCACTCTTCACATAAGGTAATTTGACACAAAAATCATCCAGTTAAACCATTTGCAGCTAAGTTTTGAAACAACTATATTTGTATACAGATAGTATACATATGTATATTTTAAATAAAATGTTACATGGCTGAGTTATACAATATATTTTTTTTTTTGAGTATTTATTTGTATTTTTTTTTATTCGATATAATTTATTTACATTTCAAATGATTTCCCCTTTTCTAGCCCCCCCACTCCCCGAAAGTCCCGCAAGCCCCCTTCTCTTCCCCTGTCCTCCCACCCACCCCTTCCCACTTCCCCGTTCTGGTTTTGCTGAATACTGTTTCACTGAGTCTTTCCAGAACCAGGGGCCACTCCTCCTTTCTTCTTGTACCTCATTTGATGTGTGGATTATGTTTTGGGTATTCCAGTTTTCTAGGTTAATATCCACTTATTAGTGAGTGCATACCATGATTCACCTTTTGAGTCTGGGTTACCTCACTTAGTATGATATTCTCTAGCTCCATCCATTTGCCTAAGAATTTCATGAATTCATTGTTTCTAATGGCTGAATAGTACTCCATTGTGTAGATATACCACATTTTTTGCATCCACTCTTCTGTTGATGGATACCTGGGTTCTTTCCAGCATCTGGCAATTACAAATAGGGCTGCTATGAACATAGTAGAACATGTATCCTTATTACATGGTGGGGAGTCTTCTGGGTATATGCCCAGGAGTGGTATAGCAGGATCTTCTGGAAGTAAGGTGCCCAGTTTTCGGAGGAACCGCCAGACTGATTTCCAGAGTGGTTGTACCAATTTGCAACCCCACCAGCAGTGGAGGAGTGTTCCTCTTTCTCCACACCCTCTCCAACACCTGCTGTCTCCTGAATTTTTAATCTTAGCCATTCTGACTGGTGTAAGATGAAATCTTAGGGTTGTTTTGATTTGCATTTCCCTAATGACTAATGAAGTTGAGCATTTTTTAAGATGCTTCTCCGCCATCCGAAGTTCTTCAGGTGAGAATTCTTTGTTTAACTCTGTACCCCATTTTTTAATAGGGTTGTTTGGTTTTCTGGAGTCTAACTTCTTGAGTTCTTTATATATATTGGATATTAGCCCTCTATCTGATGTAGGATTGGTGAAGATCTTTTCCCAATTTGTTGGTTGCCGATTTGTCCTCTTGATGGTGTCCTTTGCCTTACAGAAACTTTGTAATTTTATGAGGTCCCATTTGTCAATTCTTGCTCTTAGAGCATACGCTATTGGTGTTCTGTTCAGAAACTTTCTCCCTGTACCGATGTCCTCAAGGGTCTTCCCCAGTTTTTTTTCTATTAGCTTCAGAGTGTCTGGCTTTATGTGGAGGTCCTTGATCCATTTGGATTTGAGCTTAGTACAAGGAGACAAGGATGGATCAATTCGCATTCTTCTGCATGCTGACCTCCAGTTGAACCAGCACCATTTGTTGAAAAGGCTATCTTTTTTCCATTGGATGTTTTCAGCCTCTTTGTCGAGGATCAAGTGGCCATAGGTGTGTGGGTTCATTTCTGGATCTTCAATCCTGTTCCATTGATCCTCCTGCCTGTCACTGTACCAATACCATGCAGTTTTTAACACTATTGCTCTGTAGTATTGCTTGAGGTCAGGGATACTGATTCCCCCAGATTTCCTTTTGTTGCTGAGAATAGTTTTAGCTATCCTGGGTTTTTTGTTGTTCCAGATGAATTTGATAATTGCTCTTTCTAACTCTGTGAAGAATTGAGTTGGGATTTTGATGGGTATTGCATTGAATCTGTATAGTGCTTTAGGCAAAATGGCCATTTTAACTATATTGATTCTGCCGATCCATGAGCATGGGAGGTTTTCCCATTTTTTGAGGTCTTCTTCCATTTCCTTCTTCAGAGTCTTGAAGTTCTTGTCATACAGATCTTTCACATGTTTGGTAAGAGTCACCCCAAGATACTTTATACTGTTTGTGGCTATTGTGAAGGGGGTCATTTCCCTAATTTCTTTCTCAGCCTGCTTATCCTTTGAGTATAGGAAGGCCACTGATTTGCTTGAGTTGACTTTATAACCTGCCACTTTGCTGAAGTTGTTTATCAGCTGTAGGAGCTCTCTAGTGGAGTTCTTTGGGTCACTTAGGTAGACGATCATATCGTCTGCAAATAATGATAGTTTGACTTCTTCCTTTCCAATTTGTATCCCTTTGACCTCCTTATGTTGTCGAATTGCCCGAGCTAGTACCTCAAGTACAATATTGAAAAGATAAGGAGAAAGGGGGCAGCCTTGTCTAGTCCCTGATTTCAGTGGGATTGCTTCAAGTTTCTCTCCATTTAGTTTGATGCTGGCTACCGGTTTGCTGTATATTGCTTTTACTATGTTTAGGTATGGGCCTTGAATTCCTGTTCTCTCCAAGACTTTAAGCATGAAGGGATGCTGAATTTTGTCAAATGCTTTTTCAGCATCCAATGAAATGACCATGTGGTTTTGTTCTTTGAGTTTGTTTATGTAGTGGATTGTATTGATGGATTTCCGTATATTGAACCAACCCTGCATTCCCGGGATAAAGCCTACTTGATCATGGTGGATGATCGTTTTGATGTGTTCTTGGATTCGGTTGGCAAGAATTTTATTGAGTATTTTTGCATCGATGTTCATAAGGGAAATTGGTCTGAAGTTCTCTTTCTTTGTTGGATCTTTGTGTGGCTTTGGTATCAGCGTAATTGTGGCTTCGTAGAAGGAATTGGGTAGTGTTCCTTCTGTTTCTATTTTGTGGAATAGTTTGAAGAGTATTGGTGTTAACTCTTCTTTGAAGGTCTGGTAGAATTCTGCACTGAAGCCATCTGGTCCTGTGCTTTTTTTGGTTGGAAGACTTTCTATGACTCCTTCTATTTCTTTAGGCATTATGGGACTGTTTAGATGGTCTAGTTGGTCCTGATTTAATTTTGGTATTTGGTATCTGTCAAGGAAATTGTCCATTTCCTCCAGATTCTCCAGTTGTGTTGAGTATAGGCTCTTGTAGTAGGATCTGATGATTTTTTGGATTTCCTCAGTTTCCGTTGTTATATCTCCCTTTTCATTTCTAAGTTTGTTAATTTGGATACTTTCTCTGTGCCCTTTGGTCATTCTGGCTAAGGGTTTATCTATCTTGTTGATTTTCTCAAAGAACCAGCTCCTGGTATTGTTGATTTTTTGTATGGTTCTCTTTGTTTCTACTTGATTGATTTCGGCCCTGAGTTTGATGATTTCCTGCCTTCTACTCCTCCTGGGCGAAATAGCTTCTTTTTGTTCCAGGGCTTTCAGGTGTGTCATTAAGCTGGTAATGTATGCTCTCTCCATTTTCTTTTTGGAGGCACTCAGGGCTATGAGTTTTCCTCTTAGCACTGCTTTCATTGTGTCCCATAGATTTGGGTATGTTGTGTTTTCATTTTCATTGTGTTCTAAAAAGTCTTTAATTTCTTTCTTTATTTCTTCCTTGACCAAGGTATCATTGAGTAGAGTATTGTTCAGTTTCCACGTGTATGTGGGCTTTCTGTTGTTTCTGTTGCTATTGAAGACCACTTTTACTCCATAGTGATCAGATAGGAGGCATGGGATTAGTTCGATCTTCTTATATTTGTTGAGGTCTGTCTTGTGACCAATTATATGGTCGATTTTGGAGAAGGTACCATGAGGTGCTGAGAAAAAGGTATATTCTTTTGTTTTAGGATAGAATGTTCTATATATATCTGTTAAATCTAATTGGTCCAAAGCTTCAATTAGTTTCATTGTGTCCCTGTTTAGTTTCTGTTTTCCTGATCGGTCCATTGAGGAAAGTGCAGTGTTGAAGTCACCCACAATTATTGTGTTAGGTGCAATGTGTGCTTTTAGTTTTAATAAAGTTTCTTTTACAAAAGAGGGTGCCCTTGCATTTGGGGCATAGATGTTCAGGATTGTCAGTTCTTCTTTTTGTATTTTTCCTTTGACCAGCAAGAAGTGTCCCTCAGGGTCTCTTTTGATGACTTTGGGTTGAAAGTCAATTTTATCTGATATTAAAATGGCTACTCCAGCTTGTTTCCTGAGACCATTTGCTTGTAAAATTGTCTTCCAGCCTTTTACTCTAAGGTAGTGTTTGTCTTTGACCCTGAGGTGTGTTTCCTGTAAGCAGCAAAATGTAGGGTCCTGTTTACGTATCCATTCAGTTAGTCTGTGTCTTTTTATTGGGGCATTAAGTCCATTGATGTTAAGAGATATTAAGGAATAGTGATTGTTACTTCCTATCATTTTTGACGTTATTTTTTAAATTTGAATGCTTAACTTCTTTTGGGTTTGATGAAAGGTTACTATCTTGCTTTTTCCAGGGTGAAGTTTCCCTCCTTGTATTGGTGTTGTCCTCCTATTATCCTTTTTAGGGCCGGGTTTGTGGATAGATATTGGGTAAACTTGGTTTTGTCATGAAATATCTTAGTTTCTCCATCTATGGTGATTGAGAGTTTTGCTGGATATAGTAGTTTTGGTTGGCATTTGTGTTCTCTTAGAGTCTGCATGAGATCTGCCCAGGACCTTCTAGCCTTCATAGTCTCAGGTGAGAAGTCTGCTGTGATTCTGATAGGTCTTCCTTTATATGTTACTTGGCCTTTTTCTCTTACTGCCTTTAGTATTCTTTCTTTGTTTAGAACATTTGGTGTTTTGATTATTATGTGACGGGAAGTATTTCTGTTCTGGTCCAGTCTGTTTGGAGTTCTGTAGGCTTCTTGTATATTCATGGGCATCTCTCTCTTTAGGTTAGGGAAGTTTTCTTCCATAATTTTATTGAAGATATTTGCTGGCCCTTTAAGTTGTAAATCTTCACTCTCCTCTATGCCTATAATCCTTAGGTTTGGTCTTCTCATTGTGTCCTGGATTTCCTGGATATTTTGGGTTACAAGCTTTTTGCATTTTGCATTTTCTTTAACTGTTGAGTCCATGGTTTCTATGGAATCTTCAGCATCTGAGATTCTTTCTTCTATCTCTTGTATTCTGTTGTTGATATTTGTATCTCTGTCCCCTGATTTCTTCCCAAGGCTTTCTATCTCCAAAGTTGTCTCCCTTTGAGTTTTCTTAGTTGTTTCTACTTCTGATTTTAGATCCTGGATGGTTTTGCTTAGTTCCTTCACTTGCATGTTTGTGTTTTCCTGTAATTCTTTAAGAGATTTTTGTGTTTTCTCTTTCATGAGCTCAGCCTGTTGACCAAAGTTCTCCTGTATTTCTTTAAGAGATTTTTGTGTTTCGTCTTTCATGACCTCAGCCTGTTGAGCAAAGTTCTCCTGTATTTCTTTAAGTGTTTTTTGCATTTCCTCCTTGTTGGCTTTTGTATTCTCCTGGATTTCTTTCAATGATTTTTGTGTTTCCCTTGCAAGGGCTTCTAACTTTTGATCCATTGTCTCCTGAATTTCTTTATGTATGACCTTCATGTGTTCCCGTACCAGCATCATGACCAGTGATTTTAAATCCAAATCTTGTTTTACTGGTGTGATGGGGTATCCAGGACATGTTGGTATAGGAGAATTGGGTTCAGATGTTGCCATATTGCCTTGATTTCTGTTAGTGACGTTCCTGCGTTTGCCTTTTGCCATCTAGATCTCACTGGTGTTAGTTTATCTTGTCAGTGCTGGACTCACCAGTGCAAGCTGCCCCTTCCCAGTTGGCCTCTGGTGCACAGCTTACCTCCTGCACTGCTTGTAGACAGTGTGCTGCTGCCCAGGCTGTTCAGATCCCAAAGCAGGCACCCGAAGGCTCCCGCTGGGGCCCGCTGGATTCACTGGAGCACACTGACTTCTCCCAGCTGGCTGCCCGGAAGCCCAGCTAGCCACTTGCAGGACTTGGAGATGTAATGCTGCCGCCCAGACTGATCTGGATCCGGAAGCGGAGAGAGTAGAGCTAAGGGCTTCTGCCTGAGGCCTTGCCCCAGATTGTGTCTGTGGAGCAGATGGAGCCCGTGTGCACTCCCAGGGAGTGCCGACGGTGTATGCTACTGTGACCTCCCCTGTGTTCCGCTCACTCCGCTGGGCAGCCGATCTGCCAACCGGGCTGTCGCACACAAGGTTAGCCTGGCCGCCCAGTCCCTGAGTCCAGGCAAAAGCCTGGGAGGCCAAGGTCCGAGCAAAGTTCCCCTAAGGCTTTGACTGTTAATTGGGTTTGCCAGGTGACTAGGATGGCGGGTGTGTGCGCCCGCGCTCCCTGAAAGCGCCGGGAGAGTCTGCTTTGCTAACAATCACCTGGGCGGGTTGACTCACAGATGGCCCACCAAGCCGCCCAGTTCTTGGGGTCAGTCCTGTGCCTTTTGGGGCCTGGACCCCCGCTTTGTTAGCCTTAGGCTATGCCTGTTACAGGTCTGCCCGCCTGAGCTCTCTGTCGTCCTGCAGGCAAAATGGCGGCGGCGCGCTCGCAGGCCTGGGCAAAAAACCTCCTGGTTGGGTTGGCACCCTGATGGCCCCCCGACCCGCCCCGGGCCTGGGTGCAGGCCAACGCCCGTCGGGCCCAGACCACCGCGGTGTTGGCCTCGGATTATGTTTGTGTACCTCAGTCTGTCCGATTCCTGGAGTACGGAACCAAGATGGATGCTCCTCTCCTGACTGGTGGGAGGCCGAGTTCTGAAGTGGCCTCCGTGCAGGAAAGGCGCCGCACAACTGCAGCTGCTTGCTGTCCGGCTGGTCAGCGAAGGTCAGTGGTCGTGGGCGCAGGGCCTAACTGGTCCCTGTGACGCCTTGGTTCCACTGCTGATGTCCTATACAATATATTTTAATGAATTTAAGAAGTTCTGACAATGTATTTTAAACATATTCATCCTTGCCAGATATATTCCCATTTTCCCATCCTCTCACAGTTTCATAGCTTCTTTTTTGTTATTTTATATAACTCCAAGTCCAAGTTGATCTACCCTTGCGCTAATATGGAGCTACTTCTGGAGAATGGTTACCATATCCTAAGCCACATGTTATAAAACTCCAACACCACCACAACCAAAACAAACCCAACTATAATACTATCTTCTCCTAGAATTGCCAAAAGTCAATAGCACTCATAAGCCCCCTCCCATCCCTGTTATAATGTTGAACAGTGTGATCTTGTACAATCAGAGACACTGATTCATGAGTAAAATGGTCCTGTCATATCCAGATTGTACTGTTTTACATGGTTCTTCCCCAATTCTGACTCTTACAATCTTTCCACCCTTCTATGCATATTTCACTAACCTTGGGGGTGGTAGTAATGTAAATGTCTCTTTTAAGTCTCACCATTTTACTGACTCTTATTCTCAGCAGTTAGATCACTGAGGAGTTTCTTGTATAGATGCTGTCACTGTACAAAGAAATTTCTCTGATGACATACACTAATCTCCGGGTATGAAGATATGAGTTTAGAGGGCAGTTTGATATTTTGTCCATGTAGCAGAGTAATAGTAGTCATTTCACTCATGAGAGCCCCAAGTATGGGTCACTGGCCATGGTATCAGGTATGAGTTTCCTACTGTCGATCAGACTTTACATCCATTCAGAAAATGGTTCGTTACCTCCTAACATTCATGTAACTGTTGCACCCATGAGTATATCTTGCTATGCTGGTCATAGCTGTAGCTAGCAGTATATATAGTTGAATAAGCTTACTCACAAAGCTTTCGTGCAGCACCCTACATAACACTTTCCAGTACTATGAAAGCCACCCAGGTCAAAATAGGTTCTCTAATACCAAGTCAATTTCTCCATACCCTGGAAAAATTGTGTTTTCATCAGTGAGCCATTTTAACAGGCAAAATATGATTACTGATTAAGATTATATTATCTTAGCAGAGTGAATTTTTATAAAAAAGATATGATTCTCTTAAATCAAGAAATGTTTTTGGACTAAAACCCCACATTTCTTTTGAAATCATTATATCAACTGCATGTCTGTCTTTATTAAATTTGTCAGTTGTGCCTTATTCCACTTCTCTCCAGGGAAGATGCTTTTGCATATGCTTTTTAAATTCATCCTTTTGCTTTCAAGCATTCTATATTATATATTTTAGTTGCTTTTTGATGCAGAATGTATCTCTGAACTTACATATTGTTGAACTTTTATATAGTGTTTATATATAGTGTTCTACTTTTGATAAGATATGCTAATTTCATTGTAACTATTTACATATTTAAACTTATTTTCACACACACAGTTTCTTCTTTTGCCACATTCCCTTTCTTGTTATTTAATAAAAATGGAACACTCATATTTTTAAACTTTTCTAAATTCAACATTCACTCCATTGTTTAAAAGCAACCTATGCGCAAATAGGCAACACTAATTTGATTTAGTAGCTACTGAAAAGCAAACAGAAATACCTTAACTCCAATGTACAAAAGTACTTACCTTAAAACAGGAAAGAAATAAAGATTTCAGTGGATGAAAATACATTAGATCTTACTTTTAATTTTCCCACATTCTGCCATAATAATAAATAGGGACATTCAGAGCCCAAACTTTAAGCTACTTTTAAAATGTAATGATAGTTCCGCAACCCAAATTTGATGAGAAAAATATGTAGAAAATAATGAAATTATGTAGGATACAAGAAAACAGTTTATTTCCAGGTGTGTTAAAAATTAATAGAAAAGAGTATTCTCCAGCACGGCATATTCAATTAAAACAAAAGTATTATTAATAAATTATATATAATGAAAAAGATTAGAATGCTCAGACTGATAACAAAATTATTTCAGGAAATAATTTATACAAGTTCCCAATCAGAAAAGTGTTGACTGTCTCTTGAAAAATGTTACTCCTTCATTTAGCAAACCATATTGAATGTGTCAGGCCTTGTTACTGTGATTGAGAAAATTGTTTCATTCACATTGGGCAACATTTTCCCTTTTAGAGCCTACATATTATAATGCAAAGAGAAAGTTAATAAACAAAGAAATATTCACTGTGTCTTCCAGGAATGGGTACTCTATATGTAGAGAAAATAAAGAAGAATGGTGAAAATGAGTTCTGTTTGTCAGTGTGGGAATATATGCTCACAGATATGTGTGCTTTCTAGGTAGGTTTGGTAAAGTCTGTGTGACAAAGAGATGCTACATCCAACACATGACACTAAAGGGATGACATGGATTAATTAAGTGTAGATCCAAAAAAAATAGAGATACAAGCAGTGCATTTGCACAAAATCTGGGGTGTAGAGTGTAGCGGTATGTTATTTTCTGTCACGGTGGTAGTGGGGCCATTTTCCCTATGGTACTCATGATATTCATTAAAATTCCAAGCATGGCAGTTGTAGATCAATGGTAACATTTAGAAATTGAATATATGTTGTGCAGGTTATGAGTATTGGATGACCACTGTGTAACAAAGCTACAGCATATAGCACTATGCTGTATACTTTAATCCCACAACTGAGTTCTGAAGACAACTTTCATTTTTCTATACCTCATCTCTTTAAGCCATTATGATCTATGATATTAAGCCAATATTGATCCTCAGTTTGATAGGATCTGGAATCAACTATGTAGACAGGCCACTGAGCATATGTATGAAGGCATTTCAATGACGGGTTAAAGGAGGCCAGAAGATAACTTCAGAGTGGCTGGCACCTTCTGGTAGGCAGCACAGATATACAGAAACCTGAGGAGAACTAAGGACTGTTGCCCTATTTCCTTTGCTGTGTGCCATGGAATAAGTCTATCTGTGTTGCCACTGCTGCCCTTGCCATCACCCTTCACTAATATGAGACTATGGCTTCTTCAGCCTCCAAATGTCGACACAAGAGAAGCAACTCAAAGATTGTTCTAGATCTTAGATTCAGAGCATAATAGGAATGCTAATGTATCCAGCATTGGTTGGTATTGAATACCTGCTGAGTTCTCAACCTCATAGGTGTTCAGACTGCTATTACTGAATTAGTAAGAACATATCAGTGATAAACCATTCAATTAAACACAAGCACATGCACACACACACACACAAACACACACACACACACACTTCATTCTAACAGATCACTTCTAGCTGATATGTCTGATCATGGACTGAATGTGACCAAGGGTAGCCATGAAAATAGCCTAATATGAAAATTATACACCTACATAAAATATCATGAAATTTCTTTGTAATTTTGTTAACTTCAGTGTGGGCTTTTTTAGTGTGAACTTTATAAATGACAATGCCATATCACAATTTCAAAAGTTTGGCATCTCTATTAGACAAACTTAAATAATACAATTATCTCTTTTCTGAAAGGATACCATATCAGCTGTGTGATTTTTCTTAGTCTGAAAAAATGCTTGCACTTTGATAGGAGAGAGTTGATGATGGATGGTGAAGGTGACTTCTCCCTCTGCTGTGTAACTTCCATGTTGGGGAAAACTAAACTTTTCTTTTTGTCCACGTGTTGTAGAGATTTTAGAAAGTATTTCAATTTTATATCAACAGGAAAATCTGCCATGATATTTATCAGATATGACTTCCCATAGATTTTCTCCACTATCTGCAAACACCCAATTAATATTAGGACCCAGGGCTGAGGAGGATCTCTGCAGCAATTCTCAGCTTTCAGAAGTTCCTCCTCCTCTAGACCTAGTCAATGTCTGATGTTATTTAGAATGATCTTTCAGTTGCTCTTTAAACCTTTTATGTCTTTAATAAGCTTTGTATCTTTTTAAATTTAGATATTTACTTTGACACGCCAAATGAAAGTTTTGGAACACAAGCCCCATTCTTTTCTCAGAAAACAGGTTTTAATAGGAAAATTCTTGGCTTTCTAAACTGTTATTTTTTTCCTATGAATTTTAAAAGCCTACTCAGAGATTCAAATTCTAGCAAATTAGCTTTCTTTTTTCTGGTTTTGGCTATGTAGGCCTTTTCCTGTAGGCAAATTTTAATTGGGAACAAAGAACCTGTCTGTCAGCATATTTAAAGCTTATGCTGGCATTTGGTAAAATAAAAAATTGTAGAGTTTCATACATGGCATGATTAACATAAACATGCTTCATAAATAACTTATGAAATGACTCAATTTAATAAATGTCTATATCTAAGACTTCTAGGTCCAAACCTGTAAATTTTATTAAATATTATAAAATGTATTTACCCAGACAATACCTGCTTTTTTTGTTCTCTTCTCTATATATTTCTTCTCTGTATATATTGTATTATTTGGAGAAGAGATTACTATGTTTAACTACCAGATCTTTGCCCTTGGACCCTCTTTGTATTTCCTTTTTTTAAAAATTTATTTATTGAACATCATCTTCATTTACATTGCCAATTGTAAAACCTTTCCCATTTCTCCCCTCCTCAAAGACCCACAAACCTTCCTTCCACTCCCTGCCTCCACGTATATGCCCCTACACCTAGCACACTCCCCCCCACCCACCAGTTTCCCTTTGTTGGGGACTCTGTTGAGCCTTTACCTGACCAAGGACCACTCCTCCCACTGATGCCCCACAAGGCCATCCTCTGCCACATTTTTGGCTGGAACAATGTGTACCCCTTGGTTGATGGTTCAGTTCCTGGGAGTCTTGGGGCATCTGGGTGGCCAAAATCATTGTTCTTCCCATGGGGCTGTAAACCCCTTCAGCTCCTCCGGACCACCCTCCAGCTCATTTCCTAGACTTGATTCTTAGTTTTGTGTTTGTACCTTACCTTTGTTCCCAGATATTGTCCAGTTGATACTATGTCCACATACTAGTCTTTGACCCTGACCTATGCCCTGGATTATAGGTCTTAGTGTTTTTCCTACAGGGACTTCAGGTTGGGTGGGCATGTTGCTTGTAATGCCTGTGAAAAACTTGACATACATCACAAACTACTATCCAGCCATCCTTAAATCCTATTAATCTTTAGTCTAAGCAGCTTTCATAATTTTATTTACATTTCCCCCATGCCTATAAGTTTAGATCTTTTTTGATTTTACACTAACTTTCTTGAGCTATGCTAATGCACTCAATAATATCTCCTATCTTCTTTCCTCCTGCAAAATAATACTTGCATTATATCTCACTTGACCATATTGCTATGATCTAACATTTTTTAATTTCTTTCATTGCCTTCTGGGAAAAAATTGCAAAATTCTTGACTTATTGAATAATATCCTTGATTAAATAAAACATAAATAGCCCTCAAAAAAGTATTTTTTTTATTTCTGGAAACTTAATAGAATATGACAGTATAAAATTGCTCCAAGTGTCTGATGAAGTGTTTTTTTCAGAGACTCAGGTATGGCATATGCAATGTTAGGCCCAGATTATACTGAAAGAGTCTTTCCCAAATTCTCTGGAAGCATTGCATTTGATCATAAGTTACACAGAAGAAAGTTTGTGTTGCTTCCTGCTTTTCTCCCAAACTATTAGGTCATATGTACTGAATAACTTCATTTATATCGGTGTTCTTTACAGGAACTAGTCACAACTCCCTATCTACCTCAAAGTCTCAGAGAGCAAAATATTCAAATCTCTTCCTCCTCTTTTATATTTATACTATGCATATAATGTCTAGGATGCAGTAGAGCATGGGCATGACACACATCTACATTTAGTGAGTTGTTTGAGAGTATAATGGGAAGTTCCAAGAGCAAAGTCAACTATTATCTTTACAATAGTTCATTTAAGGCAAAATAAAATAAGAAATAATCGCTTATAATAAAAGATATATGTATATATCTTTTATACATATATGTATGCATATGTATACATATATATGTAAATACACATACAAACACACACATCTTTCTTGTTCTCATAGGTAGTTTTCTCAATTTGAAACAAAGACACACCTAGAGAGAGTTTTTAAATTTCATTTTTTTATTTTTTATACTCCATACTTTATTCCTCACCCCTGTCCACCCTCCTACTGTTCCACATTCCATACCTCGTCCCCACCCCTCTGTATCCACGTGGATGTCCCCACGCCCCTACCCCACCTGACCTCTAAACTCCCTGGGGCCTCTGGTCTCTTGAGGGTTAGGTCCATCATCTCTAAATAAACACAAACCCGGTAGTCCTCTACTCTATGTGTGTTGGGGGCCTCATATCAGCAGTCTGTTTTGCGGTCCAGTATTTGACGGATCTCAGGGGTCCAGATTAATTGAGACTGCTGGTCATCCTACGGGATCACCCTGCTCCTAAGCTTCTTCCTAGTTCAACAACAGGTGTCAGATGCTTACATTATGTTCATAGCAGTCTTGTTTGTGATAGCCAGAAGCTGGAAACAACCTAGATCTCCCACCACATAAGCATGGATACAGAAAATGTGGTTCATTTACATAATGGAATACTACTCAGCTATTAAGAATGAGCACATCCTGAGTTTTGCAGGCAAATGGATGGAATTAGAAAATATCATCCTGTGTAAGGTAACTCAGACCCAAAAAGACATGCATGGTATGTACTCACTAATAAGCGAATGTTAGCCACAGAACTAAAAAAGGTCAGTGAGCTGAAGTGCCCCAGTGAGGACTCTTCAGTCCCACTTGGGAGAGAGAAAAAAGCAATCACAAATGGTGGGGGAGGGAGAGATCTTGGAGGGAAAGTGGACAGGATGGGGAGTTGGGGGTGGAGAGTACCTGATTTGGTATTGGGTGAGGAAAAAGGACCAAAGCACCAAGGGTCAGCAGAAAGATTGGAAACTGTTAACCTCAGGAGGTGGGAGGTTGTAGGGACCCTCCAGAATGTACCAGAGACCTCGGAGATGAGAGACTCTCAGGAATCAAAGGGAGAGACCTCAGATAAAATGCCTGACAGTAGGGAGAGGAAACTTATAGAAACCACCTCCAGCCGGAAGACAGGGCGTCAAAGAAAAAAAAAGGGGTCCATCCCACAGTCACAACTCTGTTTCTGCTCCACAATTGTTCCTATCTGAAAGAATTATCAGGATGGAAATGGAGAGGATCCTGAGAAACAGAAGGTCCAATGACAGGCCCCAAGTGGGATCCAACTCAAGGAGAGGCCCCAAGGCCTGACACTATTACTGAAGCTGTGGATCTCTCACAAAATGGACCTAACAAGACTGCACTCTGGAAGACCCAACAAGCAACTGAAAGTGTCAGTTGGATGCAGACATTTTCATCCAAACAATGGAAAGAGGGATCTTAATTGTGAATTTCTTCCACCAAACTGAATATTTCTCTGGAGGCATTTTCTTGATTATTGATGGTTGTTAGAGGACTTGTGTCATGAGTGCACATCATCACTAAGACAGTGAGCCTGAGCTATTTAGGAAATGTAGCTGAGAAGCCAGAAAAAGCAAGCCAGTTAACAGTTTTCCTTCATGCTTTCTGTATCAAGCTCCTGGCTTGAATTCAAGCTTCCCCAGTGATGACTTATGACCTCTTAGATAAACAATGAAACAGACTGTTTTCCTCCCCAAGTTGCTTTTAGTCTTGGTGTTTATCATAGCAAAAAGAAAGCAAACTATAACACTTGTTTAGAATTTAAAAATAGAGCCCTATGTAGTTCTTACATAAATGTATTTCTAGGTTATAATGTCGATTACCTAGCTTTCTCTAAGCATTAAAAATTTAGAAATTAGGAAAAGTCCTTATTTTATATCTTAGGTACGATTACATTTTTATTTCTTTAAAAAATTAATTAATTCCCCTCTCATACATTGCATTCTGACAGCAATTTCCCTCCCTCCTCTCCTCAAATTCTCTCCCCTACTCCCTCACCCAGTCACGTCCATCAGGTTATAATAATGCTAGGCTTATCTCTTCATATTAAGACCAGACACGGCAACCCAGTGGGCAGAAAAGGGCCCCCAAACCAGGCAAAGGAATCAGAGACAGCCTCTGCTCCCACTGCAAGAAGTCCTGCAGGAAGACCAAGTTATACAACCATGATGTGGGTATGTGCATAGGGCCCAGGCCAGACCCATGCATTTCCCTGATTGTCAGGTCAGTCTCTGTGAGCCACTCTGTACCCAGGTTATCAGTTCAGTTTCTGGTTTTCTTACCCTTAGTTCCATTATTGCCTGCCTCATTGCCTTACCTTTCCTATTCCTATAACCATGGCTTCTTCTGCTTCTCAGATCTTAGCTAAAATCACCCTTATGCTTTTTTCTTTCTTCTCTTAGTCTTTTCTTAAATTTCTACATTTTGGTCTCTTTTAGAGATAGCAATGAAGTCCATGTAATCAATATGAAGAGACTTTTACAGAGTCACACGGGCCCACATACTAGAACTTGAGCTCATTTAAATTTTTTATGGTATTTTATTTGATTTGTTTCTGTCTCCACCGAACTATAAACTGCGTGACGGTAGTGATGGTGTGTTTTGTGCACAGTTGTACCTTTAAAATCCAGTACTGTGGTTCACATAATGAAAATTTTAAATCAGTTGTATGTTCTTCCCTTACTTCCTGACTTTAAGCCATGTATAATTTAGAAGAAAGAAGGTTATTCATCCTCAACTTAACCAGGTCTGCCTCCAATTCTACTTTCCTATCTACATAAAGCCCAAGAAGAGTGTTTTTAGAAAATTTAGAGATGATATCAAAATAAGAATAGTATTCTTATTTTATGTATGCTATCTGAGTTCATTAATATGTTCTTACAATATTTAGCCCTGGTTTGATTTTAATGTGGAAAACAAAACAAAGCAAATGAACAAAACAAAACAAAAAACGTGATACCATCATGCAACTGCCTTTCAGTTCTCAAAATGGCCTTTGACATTTTTGCTTCTGATAATCCATGCATATACTTTCTTCTTCTCTTTCTTCTCTGTCTTTCTTCTTCTCTATCTAGCATCTTCTTGCTAGAGCATTATATCTTAGTCCAATTATCATTTTCTCAGAATTACCTACTCATTTTTGTACTTGTCAAACTTTCAATTATGAGAGAGTGAAGGTATATGTATGGATACATGTATCTGTGTTTATTTGTTTAACTCTATACTTCAACATCCTTTCTGTGGTAAAGCAACACGGTACGGACTGCTTACTACAGTTTGTTCATTGTTATATCCCTATGAGCCATCATGGTGTTTTGCTTGCTTTAGCTGAGTATATGAATGAATGAATATTATTTCTATTTCTTCTCTTCCAGCTATGACAATGCTTGACAGCACACATTCTTTTATATTATCTGATACTTCCTAATGGAGGATAATTTTACTTTTAAAGTAGTTATTTTTACCTATCTTTGTTGTCTTTGAAATAGTAGATGTATGGTGATCATTATTTGAATGAACATAAATATCATATTAGTGTGAATTGTTAATAGTGCAATATGTTTGGAGCATATGGGTTGCAAGGTGGGAAGAAAATCAGACTGACTGCTTGAAAATTGACCATGATAAGCCTATATTTTACATGAGTAATTAGAAAATCAGAAAGTTAAAGAAAAGGGAATTTGGCATTATTAGGTAATGAAACAGAAGGTCAGAATAAAGTTTTCCAGTTTTAGATATGCCAAGTTCTTTGGCAAACTTTTCTACAAATATCCCACAAACAGGCAGAAACTACAGCCATCTGCTTCCATTCCTTAGCAGATTTTTTTTTACTAAAGCTGCACCAGTCTCTGTAAAGGAAGCTTCAGAATGCTGTCTTGCTTTGCTGCTGACAACAGCTGGTAGAAACTAGGAGGCCACATATCATCTCTAGGAATGCAAACTCTGTGCAGAGAGTTGAGTTGGCTTCTATAATGAAAAAAAAAAAAACCCTTGATCACAGATCACAGCATTTAAAATTTATTATTGTCTAGATTCAACCTCATTGCCTTCTACAAATTTGTTAGATGTATGGGAATATGAATTGCCATAGCCTGAGGGTAACAAGACCCAAGATTCACCTCAGATTTGCAGAGAATATTAATTACATTGAAGTATGCATTTTGACCAGTTTCATCACTGAATGTCATGGAAGAGGAGATGAAAGCAGAATTCTGATTGTGGTGTTCTAACTTTAGCAATAGTGATAATGAAGACCTCTGAGTAAGGACAGTTCTTCAGCAAGTTTTGATAAAGGCTAAATGTAAAACATCATTCTCTACCTCTTTGTACCTGTCCTTTCTCTTTGACATTTCCATCTCTGTTCTGAGACATTTAGCTCATAGTCTCATAACCATTTTTCTTTTTATTTATTCCTCAATTACATAATACTTTCTGAAACAATGACCCCCTTCTCATTCCTCCCAGTTCTACCTCCCACCTCAACTCCTCTGCCTTCAGTTCCACTGCTCCTCTGTTTCCTTTCAGAGTGTCCTGTTGGTTGATATTGCTGTCCTTCCTATAGGTTGAAAACACCTTCAGCTCCTTCAGTCCTTCCTCTAACTTGTCCATTGGGGACCTGTGCTAAGTCCAATGGTTGGCTGTTAGCATCTGCCTCTGTATTTGTCAGGCTCTGGCAGAATCTCTCAGGATACATATATCTGACTTCTGTCAGCAAGCACTTCTTGGAATCCACAATAGTGTCTGGGTTTGATGTCTCTATATGGGATGGATCCCCAGGTGGAGCAATCTTTGGAGGTAGGATGTTGGGTGAACCCTCCAGATTGCACCAGAGACTTGGGAGGTGAAAGACTATCAGAAATCAAAGGAAAGAACCTCAAATGAAATGCCCACAGTAGGGAGAGGGAACTCATAATAAGGTCCACCTCAAGCAGAAAGACAGGCCATCAAGTGAGGAATAGGGTTGTCATCCCACAGTCAAAACTCTGGCCCATAATTGTTCCTCTCTTAAAGAACTGCAGGGATGGAAATAGAGAGGAGCCTGAGGAAAAGAAGGTCCAGTGACAGGCCCAAAGTGGATCCAGCTCAAGGGGAAGTCCCAAGAGTTGACACTATTACTGAGGCTATGGAGTGCTCACAAAAATGGACCTGTTATTACTGCCCTCCAAAAGACCTAACCAGCAGCTGAAAAAGTCAGATGCAGATATTTGCACCCAAGCAATGGACAGAAGCTTCTGGCCCCTGTGGTTGAATTAGGATAAGACTGGAAGAAGCTGAGGAGGAAGATAACTCTTTGGGAGGACCAGCAGTCTCAATTAACCTGGACCCCTGAAATCTCTCAGATACTGGACCACCAATTAGGCAGTATACACCTGCTGATATGATGTCCCCAACACATATAAAGCAGCAGATTTCTGGGTCTGGGTTCAATAAGAAAAGATAGACTTAACCCTCAAGAGACTGGAGGACCCATGGGGTAGGTGGGGGGTTGGGCCATCCTCTCAGAGACAAGAGAGGAGAGGAGGTATGGGATGTGGATCAGTTGGAGGGTGAACTGGGAGAGGAATAAAATCTAGAGTGTGAAATGAGTGAATGAATAAATAAATGAATAAATAAATAAATAATAAAAGATTGAATAAAAAGAAAAAGAACTATAATATATGTGCAGAGGACCTAGTGTCTCCATTGGCCCTATGTTTGATGTTTTAGCTTTTAGGATTCATATGAACTTTGCTCCATTGTTTTACAGGGCATTATTATCCTAGACTTTTTCTTACCCTTTATTTCCCCAACTCTTCCTGTCTCCTCTTATATGGGGCTCCTTACTCTGATGGAGAGATTTGATGATGGCATCTTATTTAGAGTTGTGTGTCCCAAGGTCTCTCTCATTCTCTCTCTCTCTCTCTCTCTCTCTCTCTCTCTCTCTCTCTCTCTCTCTCTCTCTCACTCACTCTTTCTCTGCATAAGGTCTGACTCTGAGTCTTTGTAGTCTTTGTATTTGTATGCTGTAGGAGGAAGCCTCTGATGATTACTGAATATGGCACTTATCTTTTGGTATAGCAGAATATCATTAGGAGAGGAGCCATTTTATTTTTACATTTTTATTTAATTTTAGATAAGCTGCATTGGTTTGATCCTAAGACTCTGGGTTTCTGGGCTATCTAGCTTCATGTGTTTAGTCAACTAGCAGTGTCAGATGTGAACTTTACCTCATGGAGTGAGCCTTATATCAATTGGTTATGTCAACATGGTTTGTGACATCATTGCTTTAGCATATTTTGCAGGAATGACAGTATTGTAGATCAAAGTCTTTATGTTTGTAGTTTACTTTTCTTTCTTGGTAGTCTGAAGAATATTTTTCTGCAACATAGATACTAGAACATGGGGTAAAAATTCTATGTAGGCACCAGTTTTAACTTGTCATGGTTAATTATTCATGTGGGTGGTTTCTTCAGCAAAGAATCTTTATTTTCAAGGAAAGTAAAGTATACAAAGTTTCACATAGTCTACATCAAGGTGCATTTATTGACATATTGTCATGACAGATTTACTATAATTAATGAACCAATTCTAATTCAAGAGTATTAACTAAAAGTCATAATTTATTCATACCTTCTTAGTTATATTTTGTGTTTTTCTGTTACTCCAAGGTTTCCAATAGCAAAATAACATAACATTTAGTTTCCTCATTAGGTGTTCCTTACTTATGGTACTTTTAAAGGCAATTCCTATTTTTGATCACATTCATAGTGTTGAGAGCATTGGTAATATACTTTGTGGTATGTATATTTGTCTTTTGCTTTCTCTTGATGATCCTGAGATTGTAAGGTCTAAGGAGTTGTACCACAATTATAAATGGTATACATGATTTACCTCTAATTACACCATGAACATATCATGATATATGATATCACCTTGATCACCTGGAGGTGTGTTGTCAGGTGACTACACAGTAACTTTATCTTTTTATTATCATTTCTTATGTGTCTTTTTAATGTAAATGATAAATGATAACCAGTACCTAAGGGTGGTATTTTGACTACAAATCACCTATATTGATCTTTGGAATTTTTTAAAAAGCGTGTCTTAGTCAGGGTTTCTATTCCTGCACAAAGATCATGATCAAGAAGCAAGCTGGGGAGAAAAGAGTTTATAGAGCTTACATTTCCAAGTTGCAGTTCATCACTAAAGGAAGTCAGGACTGGAACTCAAGCAGGTCAGGAAGCAGGAGCTGATGCAGAGGCCATGGAGGGATGTTTCTTACTGGCTTGCTTCCCCTGGCTTGCTCAGCCTGCTCTCTTATAGAACCCAAGAACACCAGCCCAAAGGTGGTACCACCCACAAGGGGCCCTCCCTACCTGATCACTAATTGAGAAAGTGCCCCACAGCTGGATCTCATGGAGGCACTTCTCCAACTAAAACTCCTTTCTCTGTGATAACTCCAGCCTGTGTCAAGTGGACACACGAAACTAGCCAGTACAAAGTGTATGTTTTCGCTATCAACATCATATATATATATATATATATATATATATATATATATATATATATATATACACATTTGTTTATATAGTTGATTCATAAGTACTTGCTTATACTTTGGTTTATAAATTTTGCTTAGCTTTTAAAATAAAATTTTTCCAAATTTGGCAGGTCAAAGTGATAGATCACTGTCCTTTTTTATTTTTTATTTTTTATTTTTTATTTTAATTTTATTTTTTATTGGATATTTTCTTTATTTACATTTGAAATGTTTTCCCCTTCAGGTCTGCCCTTTGGAAACCCTTTCTCCCCTCCCCTACCTCTATGAGGGTGCTCTTGCCACTCCCTCCCATCTTCCTGCCCTGGCATTCTCTTACACTGGGACATTGAACACCCTCAAGCCCAAGGGCCTCTATTCCCACATATATTAGTCCCAAAGTTTGGAATATTGAAGATTCATTTCACAGACCATATGAAGCCCATGAAAAAGGAAGACCAGAATGTGGATGCTTCAGTGCTTCTTAGAAGAGTGAACAAACTACAGGAGGAAATATGGAGACAAAGTGTCGAGCAGATACTGAAGGAAAGGCCATCCAGAGACTGCCCCAGCCCATAGTCAGCCACCATACCTGGATGCTATTCTGGATGCAGGGAAATGCTTGCTGATAGATCACTGTCTTTAAACCATTTTTATTTTAAACTTTCTTGGATGAAAGAGAAAAATTAGATCTGTTACATTAACTGTAAAGTTTAGTGTTCCTTGTCACCTTAATGCATTCTGGAGTTATGTCGATCATGTTAACTGAGGTGGGAAGATGCATTTTTTTAAAGGTAGTACATGCCACTCCCTAAAATGGAGTTCTAGATTACATAAAAAAAAGAAAGCAAGCTGGGCATAAGCATTAATTGTCATGTGCTTCTTAATTTGGAATTCAGCATTTACAGCTTCCTTACCTTCCTGTTGCTGTGACTCTAATCCAATGATGGACTATAACCTCAAACTGTGAGAAAAAGCAGACCCCTTTATCACTTATGTTTCTGTTTTGAGAGTACTTTATTGCAGCAACAAGAAAAGTAACTTAGGAACTCACTGATGTGCACTCATCTACAGATAGTCTCTATCTAAAAAATGTACAAGCAAACATATGATCCCACTGATAACTGACGTTCTTGTGGTTCTAGCAACCTTCCTCTCTGATCTGAAAGTTCATATTCCAAAGGTATATGTTCCATATCACTTCAATGTTCCATGTCAGTTTCCATGCAGGGGACATCGAAAAGATTATTAGCTAACTGAGAGACATATTTGAAATTCCTTTTGAACAGAACTTCCAGATTCCTCTCCTTCACAGTGTCACTTAGGATAATGATATTTTCCCCATCCTCTCTGCTGAAGTTGTACCACACATATGTGAGACAGTCAGATTCATCAGTCTATTATTTGATTTCTTACATAATTAAAGAATAATTAGGGGGGAATTAAAGACAAATAAATGAATATTTTTTGGATATATTCTTTATTTACATTTCAAATGTTATTCTCTTTCCGGATATCCCCTCTGGAAACCTCCATCCTCTTCCCTTCCCCGTGCCTCTATGAGGGTGCTCTCCTACCCTCTCCCCAATACCTGTCTTCCTGGCCTGTCATTTCCCTACACTGGGGCATCAAACCCCTCAGGCCCAGTGGCCTCTCCTCCCACTGATGTTCAACAAGGCCATCCTCTGACACATATGCAGCTGGATTCCTGTCCCTCCATGTGTATCAAGTCCTTCAGAGGTTGGTTATCAAGTCCTTCAGAGCTCCAAGGGCTCTGACTGGTTGACACTCTTGTACCTTGCTTGGGGCTGCAAACCCCCTCATCTCCTTCAGTTTCTTTTTCAACTCCTCCATCTGGAGTGCAATTCTTAAATAACAAAAAACCTAGGATTCTGAAAACTATTCTTAACAATAAAAGATTTTGGGGGAATCACCATCCCTGACCTCAAGTTGTACTATAGAGCAATAGTGATAAAAATAACTGCATGGTATTCAAACAGTGACAAACAGGTAGATCAATGCATAGGATTGAAGTTCCAGAAGTGAACCTATACACCTATGGTCACTTGATCATTGACAAGGAGCTAAAACCATCTAGTGTAAAAAAGACAGCATTTACAACAAAGTATTCTGGTCCAACTGGCTGTCAGCTCATAGAAGAATGCACATTGATGCATTCTTATCTCTGTTTACAAAGCTCAACTCCAAGAGGATTAAAGACCTCTACATAAAATGAGATACACCGAGTCTAGTGGAAAAGAAAGTGGGGGAAGGCCTCAAACACATGGGCACAGGGGAAAATTTCCTGAACAGAACACCCTTGGCTTATGCTCTAAGATCAAGAATTGACAAATGCCACCTCATAAAATTACAAAGCTTCTGTAAGGCAAAGGACATTGTCAATAGGACAAATGGCAACCAAGAACCTGGGAAAAGATCTTTACCAATTCTATATCTGATAGAGTGCTAATATCCAATATCTACAAAGAACACAAGAAATTAGACTCCAGAGAACCAAATAACCCTATTAAAAATGGGGAACAGAGCTAAACAGAGAATTTTCAATTGAGGAAGTTTGAATGGCCAAGAAACACCTAATGAAAATTTCAACATCCTAGTCATTAGGGGAAAGCAAATCAAAACAACCCTGAGAGTACTCCACACACTAGTCAGAATGGTGAAGATTAATAACTCAGGTGATACCAGATGCTGGTAAGGATGTGGAAAAAGAGGAACACTCCTCCATTGCTGGTGGGATTGCAAGCTGGTACAACCACTCTGGAAAACAGCCTGGTAGTTCCTCAGAAAATTGGACACAGTGTTACCTGAAGTCCCAGCTATACTCCTGGGTATATCCCCAAAAGATGCTCCAACATGTAATAAGGACACATGGTCTACTATGTTTATAGCAGTCATTTTATAATATCCAGAATCTGGAAGCAACCCAGATAAATAGTCTGTTTATTATTTTATTTTTGTTTAAAATAGATTTTCCTTACATATAATATATCCTAACCAGAGTTTACCCTAACTCAATTCCTTCCAGATCCATGTTCAATTCCCCTCTCTTTCAGGTATACATCCTATCCATTTTCTATTCAGAAAAAAATCAGGACTCCAAAGGAAGGCAGGCTAACAAGATACAATAAGACAAGGCAAAAGCCTTCTTATGAAGGCTGGACAAATCAACCCAGTTAGAGAAAAAAAGTCCCAAGAACAGGCAAAAGGGTTAGAGCAATATCTGCACCCACTGCTAGGAGTCCCACAAAATGCTCACCTAGCAGACATAACTTATGCAGAGAACCCTGTGTAGACCCATTCAGGTCTCCTGGTTGTTGCATCAGTCTCTGTGAGCTCATTTGAGTCCACCTTAGTTGATTCTGTCAGCCATGTTCTTCTGGTGTCCACTACTCCCTCTGATTCATATGATCTTTTTGTCCGTTTTTTCCACAGGGTTTCCTGATCTCTGAGGGGAGGGACTTGATGACACTTCCAATTTAGACTATCTGCATAATTTCTAACTGTACATCTTTGAATCCATTTTCATCCAGGGAAGGAATTCTGAGATTATGGTTTGCCAAGGCACCAAGCTATCTTCTCATCAATAAATTGATTAATGGCTGAAATAAAAATTCCTCATAAGAAAACTATAAGTAGCCAATTAACATTTATAAATCTGTACAAGTGATGGTTAATCTTGTTTGTCAAATTGACATCAACTGGATTCAACTAAAAGCCAAGTTGCTTGGTCATCTTATGAGGGATATTCTCAAACAAATTATCAGAAAAAAGTGACCTACCCTAAACTTGGGGCACATCTTCTGTTAGTAAGGCATGCAGAGGGATATGGAAGAAAGAAGTTTTGCTTTTTTTTGTCTGCTTGTACTTCCTCTCATTAGTTACTTATCTTGTTGGCACACCTGCTGTTAAACCTAGGTTGTCCAGTACTCCAACACACACTGAAGGGCAGCAGCTGTCCAGAAATCCTCCAGGACGGCACCATCATATTGGAACTGAAAAGGTATCTATCCTGTGGACTCTTGGAATCTCAATCTTTCTTTTGTGAGACTACCATTGTTGGACTACCTGGACTGCATCACATAAATCAGCTTAATAAATCCTATATATGCTTACAAATGTACATTTTATCAGTTCTCTTCCTTTAGGAACCCTGACTAATATCCTTCAGGAAATATAAATTAAAACCGGTTTGATATTTAATGATACCTGACTGTAATGGTTATCATCAAGGGAGCAAATAACTTCTTGTATGGATGTTGGAGAAGATAAATACTGGACTCTTAAAGGGAATGTAAGCTGTCACAATCATAATAAAAATCATTTTGAAGCTCCCTACAAAAATAAAAAGAGAACTGCCATGTGACCCCATTACATCATTCGTGGTAAATGCTCAAAGGACTAGAGATTCTATCACGGAAATACTAATCATGATCACTACTACCCTTTAACAATAGATAAAACTTGGAATCAGCCTAGATGCCAATCAACACATGGATAAAGGAAATGTGGTTTATATACACCCAGTGGAATAGTATCTAGCCATAAAAATTAAAACAATTCCAATTGCAGAAACATGGGTGAAACTGGAAATGTTTTATGCTAAATAAAAATACTGAGAAAGACAAACACCAAATATTTTCTCTTATACACAGAGAATTGTTATACATATGTAGATGTTTTGGGAGTGGAGCATCATGAAACAAAAAGGGGGAACACAAAAGCAGAAAAGGTCATAAAGAAAGGAGATGGACAAAAGTGAAAGATTAATACAATATATGTAAAGGCAAGATTAAGCGGTGTGCAAGTAGCGGGAAGAGAAGAATGGGATAAGGATAGAAAGGGAAGGTAATGAATGGGAACAAAATTTGTCTGAAATGCCACAATGAAACCCAATACTTTGTCAGCCAATTTAAAAACATATGAATGTCTTATATCCATAATTACAATTCAATGTAAAATAATTTTAAGTTAAAAATTTGTAAATGTTACCATCTTCTCTGGGAACTGACTGGTCCAACTATAGTATCTTTATGCATATCCTCACATTCTTCACTCCATTTTCATGCACATTTAAGAAAAATATATCTTTAAATACTTTCTGTAGACTTCTTTCTCTTCTGTATTCTCCAGACTTACATTAACCCACACATCGTTCATCCCTCCAGTGATTGACAGCCTGAACAGAGATCTTATATGACTCCTTCACTGTTCTTTAAACTTGGAGTTAATAATGGGAAAGACATCACACTTGTCTAGTGCTTTTAATGTAGTGTCTGAGGGCATTTTGCCAATTAAACAAACCTTCAAAACTAAGTGTAAGAGATTTTTATTGATGGTTTTGTTGAGCCAGACATTTTTCCCAAGGTCAAAGAACACTGTCAAAATTGTAACTCTGGAAAGAACACTTCATTTCTTTGTGTCATCTAGTCACAAAAGATGCCTCGTACAATATTGAATAGGAAAAAAAATAAAACATTTTCCCATCTCTCTCCTCACTCCCTCCTGGGAATCAGGTATATTTGGGAAATCGGAACCTTGGACTGCACCCAGCTCCATTTGGTAGTCTTTCAATAGCACACTTTTAATTCAATATTGCTTCTAGTATTTAGGAAGCCAGACATATAATCTCTGTCTCCATAGGGGAGCTAAGCTTTCACATGCTCTTCTTGCCAATGCTGTCTGCTTATTTTTGCCCAAAGACATAATAACTATTTTTGGTAACTGCATACTGTGACAAGGCCTGTGTTACATTAACTGAAATAAAGACATTTTAGTCTGATTTAACAGATGACTTTTAAGGCAAGACAATTGGGGGAAGAATGGTTGAGTAATTTGGGTAAAATTTAAAACTTCCTTTTTACAATATTGAGTCTAGCACCAACATGAGAGATTATTTTATCCTCCGTTGATGGTCTTATTTTCTCTTTTTAATCAGTTTAATAGTTATTTACACAGAGCTAATTATCTGAATGAAGCATGTTTCTGTTGATTTGAAACTGTCAAGGACAAAGAATTAGTTGGATGTATTATCTGCCAGAAGTTTGACTGTAAGATGTAGTGTGTGTGTGCACAGTGTAATATATTCATGCAAACATAAATAACATACATGCATTCATATATACATGCACACACTATATATACAAACATATATTATGTGTGTGCATGTTTGAGTGAGTTATATGTGTATACAATTGTACCAATTCATACTGTACATGTGTTTAATGCCCCATGGAGCTTTTGGGTACCATATCTATCAATTTCCAAAAAACTCACATAAATTCTGCTCATTCCTTGAGAAAAGGAGTAATTTAGTCACTAGCAGTCCCAGGAATCCCTAGTGTTATAGGCCCATGTACGAACATAGCAGGCTTATTTGTTCATGGGTACTAGGATTTGAAATTAGGTCATCATGCTTGTTTAGAAAGTACTCTCCTGAAGTGTCATGTCCAGTTTTCTGAGGAAGCGCCAGACTGATTTCCAAAGTGGTTGCACCTTCTTACAGCCCCACCAGCAGTGGAGGAGTGTTCCTCTTTCTCCACATCCTCGCCAACACCTGCTGTCTCCTGAGTTTTTGACCTTAGCCATTCTGACTGGTGTGAGGTGAAATCTCAGGGTTGTTTTGATTTGCATTTCCCTAATGGCTGATGATGTTGAGCACTTCTTAAGATGCCTCTCGGCCCTCTGAATTTCTTCAGCTGAAAATTCTTTGTTTAGATCTGTACCCCATTTTTAATATGGTTATTTGGTTCCCTCATGACTCCCATGAAGAAATATGGAGAGGCTCCTGATCCTGGAAAGGATTGACCTAGCATTGGACGCGAAGATAAGGACAGAGAAAAAGGAGGGAGGTGATCGGAGAATGGATGGAGAGAAGAAGGTTTATGGGACATATATGGAGGGGGATCCAGGAAATGGGAAATCATTTGGAATGTAACCAAAGAATATAGAAAATAAAAATATTAAAAAAAGAAAGTACTCTCCTACATTAAGCTATCTGTCCCTCACTCTCTCGTTTACTTATAAAATACCTTTTTTAAAAATATTTTCTGAAAATTTTCATGATTTATCCATGACAGGACTTTTAAATGATCCAAGCCATACATTTCTGCATGAACTTGACCTAACTTTAGCCTTATTTCATTTCTCATGTGATGACTTCCCTCACTGTGTCTTGCCTAAACTCAATCCTACCCATTACCCTGCCATTTTTCTTTCAGGACACTGTGGGGATGCGGAGTCTTCTTTCTTTTTAACTCCCTTTTTCTCTTTGTCCTGTGTTACCTTCCATAAAGCTGACAAATTGACTATCCAACATGCTCTTCCCTTCTGCTTTTTCCAAAGATGCTGTGGTTTCTAATATATATATATATATATATATATATATATATATATATATATATATATATATATATATATATATTCAGTACTATAATGCTTAAGTATTCTTTACTCTTTGAATCTCAAGAACATTTGTTAAAAAGAAGAGTTTGCTATTCCTTGATTGTATACCTCACTGTAATATAACTGAACTTTCTAACATTTATCATTTCAGCACTTAGTCAAATTTATTTGGTGGTAAGAATCATTAATACTTTATGCAGAAGAGGGGTTCATATTATCTTTATACAGAATCAAGTAGAGTAAGTTCTCTGTGTCATTTTAAGAAGATAATGAAAATTCACACATGAAAACATACCATGCAAATAGTAAATAAAGTAAGTTAGACCAGATTTGCTCAGTTCTCACTCCTTGTCCTGGAGAGACCACATTGGAAAAGTAGCCTATGCCTTCCACAATACACACCATATGGCAACTGCTATGCCTCTGTAATGGTTAGGTTAAAATAGTTCATGTTAGTGTTCAGGAAGCTTATTGGTGGTCTTTGATGGGAAGCCTTTATAAATGAACATCCTGATGTATAAAATCATCCAAACGATATTATTATAAAATTCATGAGTGTGGTTATAAAATGGAAGAGTATTATTATAAAATAGATAGTCATTATCTAACATTTTCATCCTCAGTGAATTTGCTTTTTTCTTCTCCATTCATTCATTTTTGGAATATTATAAATGTTGGATTGCTATCTAGTTAATAAATTAATTAATAAAACATTTTACTCCTAACAAGCCAATATACATATGTTAATTCTATATCAACTAGGCTTAATGACACATGAGCAAGTAGAATTTTTTGCAAATGACTCTAACGGTTCAGGGCATAGACCAAGAATTAACAGATGGAGACACAAGAAGGCAAATTCTGTTCAAGGAAGAGAAAAAAACTTAGTGGACAGAAACCAACAGAATGGGTGAAAATCTTTCTTAGTTATACACATTCACCTAGACTACCTAAGCAACTCAAACATAATGTACCCATAATCCAAGCACAATTAATACATGTATTTTTGAGATAAACAAATTTTTTCAGATAAAAAGGAAGAATGTATTGGGCAAGGATCCCATGAAAAAATATTCAAGATCTTTAGCCATTAGTGAAAAGCAATGCATTGGTAATCCATCAGAATGTCTATAATTAAGAAAAAAATTTTTTCAAAATGCTGATTAGGAGATGGACAAAATGTATTCCTATACACTGCTGGTGAGGACATAAATTAGTCCAGATGCTATTGAAACCAACATGAACATTATTCCAAACACTAAAACTACCATGTGACCTGTCTATAACACCTGCTGTGGCTTGAATATGAACTGTGTCATCCTTAGGCTTGTGCATGTGAACACTTAGTCCCAGCCAGGGACACTGCTTGGAAGCTTAGGGAGTGGAGGGAGTTTTTTAGTCTATACTCACTTGTTCTTTTCTCTCTGCATTCCTCAACTTTTGGTGCAAACAAGTGATGAACTCCCCTTCCTGCTACCATATCTTCCCTGCTGACATAGACTATATCCTCTCTTCATGTCAGCCAAAATAAAGTTTTTCTCTTTTAGGTTATTTTTACCACAAAACAGAAATGAAACGAATGTAATACCCAAAGGACTTTTTTAAAATTATTAACAAGATAATTGTTTATTGTATCGCTGTTACCACTATCTGAATTATGGAAAAAGCTTGTGTGTGTGTGTGTGTGTGTGTGTGTGTGTGTGTGTGTGTATGTACGTGAGTGTGTGCACATTTGGAGAAATTGAGAGACCAAGACAGACAGAGAGAGAGACAGAGAAATTGTGATAGCTATTCTAATTTATTAACTTGACCTCATCTAGGATTACCTAAAATCCAAACATGGAAGGAATACCTGAGAGGAATAGGATGATGATATTGATGATGCTGATGAGGATAATGACGATGACGAAGACGATGATAATTGTTATTATGAAGTATGCAGATTCACTTTTATTTATTTATTTATTTTCTTTTTTTTCTTTTTTTATTCGATATAATTTTTTATTTACATTTCAAATGATTACCCCTTTTCTAGCCCCCCACTCCCCGAAAGTCCCATAAGCCCCTTTCTCTTCCCCTGTCCTCCCACCCACCCCTTCCCACTTCCCCGTTCTGGTTTTGCCGAATACTGCTTCACTGAGTCTTTCCAGAACAAGGGGCCACTCCTCCTTTCTTCTTGTATCTCATTTGATGTGTGGATTATGTTTTGGGTATTCCAGTTTTCTAGGTTCACTTTTAATACAGACCATTGACATAGAAGGACACGTGCCTTTAATCTGGATCTTGAGAGAAGAAAATACACCCTTTAACTAAGCTACACATTCTGCTAGAAGGATAATGAAAGAAACTTTTGTTCTTTGCCTGCTTGCCCATGCTTTGCTGGAAAGACCTTCCTTCACTTCTATTAGAGCTTACTTCATCAAGATTCCAGCATACACTTAGGACTCTCTGAGGAGTCTTATGGATTGAACAAGCCAATAAGTAGCGCTTTTCAGTGGACTCCTTATCAGCTCCTGCCTGTAGGTTTCTGTCCTTGAATTCCTGGTCTGACTTCCTTGGATGATGAACCATGAAGTTAAAGCACAAGCTGAGAAAACCCTTTCTTATCCAAGTTGCTTTGGCTGTGACGTCAACACAGCAATATTAAAACTAACATAGTGACGTAGCATTAGTTTCATTAACCTATAAAAAAGAAATTATCAGGGGCTGAAGTTAAAGAGTTAAAGAGCTTGTTTATGTAGTGGATTGCATTGATGGATTTCCGTATATTGAACCAACCCTGCATTCCCAGGATAAAGCCTACTTGATCATGGTGAATGATCATTTTGATGTGTTCTTGGATTCGGTTGGCAAGAATTTTATTGAGTATTTTTGCATCGATGTTCATAAGGGAAATTGGTCTGAAGTTCTCTTTCTTTGTTGGATCTTTGTGTGGTTTTGGTATCAGTGTAATTGTGGCTTCGTAGAAGGAATTGGCTAGTGTTCCTTCTGTTTCTATTTTATAGAATAGTTTGAAGAGTATTGGTGTTAACTCTTCTTTGAAGGTCTGATAGAATTCTGCACAGAAACCATCTGGTCCTGTGCTTTTTTTGGTCGGAAGACTTTCTATGACTCCTTCTATTTCTTTAGGCATTATGGGACTGTTTAGATGATCTGTTTGGTCCTGATTTAATTTTGGTATTTGGTCTCTGTCAAGGAAATTGTCCATTTCCTCCAGATTCTCCAGTTGTGTTGAGTACAGGCTCTTGTAGTAGGATCTGATGATTTTTTGGATTTCCTCAGTTTCTATTGTTATATCTCCCTTTTCATTTCTAAGTTTGTTAATTTGAATACTTTCTCTGTGCCCTTTGGTCAGTCTGGCTAAGGGTTCATCTATCTTGCTGATTTTCTCAAAGAACCAGCTCCTGGTTTTGTTGATTTTTTGTATGGTTCTCTTTGTTTCTACTTGATTGATTTCAGCCCTGAGTTTGATGATTTCCTGCCTTCTACTCCTCCTGGGTGAAATAGCTTCTTTTTGTTCCAGGGCTTTCAGGTGTGTCATTAAGTTGGTAATGTATGCTCTCTCCATTTTCTTTTTGGAGGCACTCAGGGCTATGAGTTTTCCTCTTAGCACTACTTTCATTGTGTCCCATAGATTTGGGTATGTTGTGTCTTCATTTTCATTGTGTTCTAAAAAGTCTTTAATTTCTTTCTTTATTTCTTCCTTGACCAAGGTATCATTGAGTAGAATATTGTTCAGTTTCCACGTGTATGTGGGTTTTCTGTTGTTTTTGTTGCTATTGAAGACCACTTTTACTCCATAGTGATCTGATAGGAGGCATGGGATTAGTTTGATCTTCTTATATTTGTTGAGGTCTGTCTTGTGACCAATTATATGGTCAATTTTGGAGAAGGTACCATGAGGTGCTGAGAAAAAGGTATATTCTTTTGTTTTAGGATAGAATGTTCTATATATATCTGTTAAATCTAATTGATCCAAAGCTTCAAATAGTTTCATTGTGTCCCTGTTAATTTCTGTTTTCCTGATCAGTCCATTGAGGAAAGTGCAGTGTTGAAGTCACCCACAATTATTGTGTTAGGTGCAATTTGTGCTTTGAGCTTTAATAAAGTTTCTTTTACGAAAGAGGGTGCCCTTGCATTTGGAGCATAGATGTTCAGGATTGAGAGTTCTTGGTGTATTTTTCCTTTGACCAGCAAGAAGTATCCCTCAGAGTCTCTTCCGACGACTTTGGGTTGAAAGTCAATTTTATCTGATATTAAAATGGCTACTCCAGTTTGTTTCCTGAGACCATTTGCTTGTAAAATTGTCTTCCAGCCTTTTACCACATGGTCATTTCATTGGATGCTGAAAAAGCATTTGACAAAATTCAGCATCCTTTCATGCTTAAAGTCTTGGAAAGAACAGGAATTCATGGCCCATACCTAAACATAGTAAAAGCAATATACAGCAAACCGGTAGCCAGCATCAAACTAAATAGAGAGAAACTTGAAGCAATCCCACTAAAATCAGGGACTAGACAGGGCTGCCCCCTTTCTCCTTATCTTTTCAATATTGTACTTGAGGTACTAGCTCGGGCAATTCGACAACATAAGGAGGTCAAAGGGATACAAATTGGAAAGGAAGAAGTCAAACTATCATTATTTGCAGATGACATGATAGTCTACCTAAGGACCCAAAAAGCTCCACTAGAGAACTCCTACAGCTGATAAACAACTTCAGCAAAGTGGCAGGTTATAAAACCAACTCAAGCAAATCAGTGGCCTTCCTATACTCAAAGGATAAGCAGGCTGAGAAAGAAATTAGGGAAATGACCCCCTTCACAATAGCCACAAACAGTATAAAGTATCTTGGGGTGACTCTTATTAAACATGTGAAAGATCTGTATGACAAGAACTTCAAGACTCTGAAGAAGGAAATGGAAGAAGACCTCAAAAAATGGGAAAACCTTCCATGCTCATGGATTGGTAGAATCAATATAGTTAAAATGGCCATTTTGCCTAAAGCACTATACAGATTCAATGCAATACCCATCAAAATCCCAACTCAATTCTTCACAGAGTTAGAAAGAGCAATTATCAAATTCAACTGGAATAACAAAAAACCCAGGATAGCTAACACTATTCTCAGCAACAAAAGAAATTCTAGGGGAATCAGTATCCCTGACCTCAAGCAATACTACAGAGCAATAGTGTTAAAAACTGCATGTTATTGGTCCAGTGACTGGCAGGAGGATCAATGGAACAGGATTGAAGATCCAGAAATGAACCCACACACCTATGGCCACTTGATCCTCGACAAAGAGGCTGAAAACATCCAATGGAAAAAGGATAGCCTTTTCAACAAATGGTGCTGGTTCAACTGGAGGTCAGCATGCAGAAGAATGCGAATTGATCCATCCATGTCTCCTTGTACTAAGCTCAAATCCAAATGGATCAAGGACCTCCACATAAAGCCAGACACTCTGAAGCTAATAGAAAAGAAACTGGGGAAGACCCTTGAGGACAATGGTACAGGGAGAAATTTTCTGAACAGAACACCAATAGCGTATGCTCTAAGATCAAGAATTGACAAATGGGACCTCAAAAAATTACAAAGTTTCTGTAAGGCAGAGGACACCATCAAAAGGACAAATCGGCAACCAACAAATTGGGAAAAGATCTTCACCTATCCTACATCAGATAGAGGGCTAATATCCAATATATATAAAGAACTCAAGAAGTTAGACTCCAAAACACCAAACAACCCTATTAAAAATGGGGTACAGAGTTAAACAAAGAATTCTCACCTGAAGAACTTCGGATGGTGGAGAAGCATCTTAAAAAATGCTCAACTTCATTAGTCATTAGGGAAATGCAAATCAAAACAACCCTGAGATTTCACCTTACACCAGTCAGAATGGCTAAGATTAAAAATTCAGGAAACAGCAGGTGTTGGAGAGTGTGTGGAGAAAGAGGAACACTCCTCCACTGCTGGTGGGGTTGCAAATTGGTACAACCACTCTGGAAAGCAGTCTGGCGGTTCCTCCGAAAACTGGGCACCTCACTTCCAGAAGATCCTGCTATACCACTCCTGGGCATATACCCAGAGGATTCCCCACCATGTAATAAGGATACATGATCTGCTATGTTCATAGCAGCCCTATTTATAATTGCCAGATGCTGGAAAGAACCCAGGTATCCCTCAACAGAAGAGTGGATGCAAAAAATGTGGTATATCTACACAATGGAGTACTATTTAGCCATTAGAAACAATGAATTCATGAAATTCTTAGGCAAATGGATGGAGCTAGAGAACATCATACTAAGTGAGGTAACCCTGACTCAAAAGGTGAATCATGGTGTGCACTCACTAATAAGTGGATATTTACCTAGAAAACTGGAATACCCAAAACATAATATACACATCAAATGAGGTACAAGAAGAAAGGAGGAGTGGCCCCTTGTTCTAGAAAGACTCAGTGAAGCAGTATTCAGCAAAACCAGAACGGGGAAGTGGGAAGAAGTGGGTGGGAGGACAGGGGGAGAGAAGGGGGATTGCGGGACTTTTGGGGAGTGGGGGGCTAGAAAAGGGGAAATCATTTGAAATGTAAATAAAAAATATATCGAACAAAAAAAAAAAAAGAAAAAAAATTCTATGCACCATAAAAAAAAAAAAAAGAGTTAAAGAGCACTTGCTGGTCTTGCAGAAGACATGGATTCAATTTCAAGCAACAGGAAGCTCACAGACTTTGTGACTTTCTTCCAGAGGATCGAATGCATTCTTCTGGTATCTGCAAGTACTAGGCACATACATGTTACATACATATACATGTAGATAAACCCTCATACACATAAAACACAAATGAATAATTATATACAAAAGCAGAAAATGTATCTTTTGCAGAAAGGTGAATGTAATTGAAGATATTCTATTAACAAAAATATTTTTGTGCAACATTTTAGGAAGTCTAAGAAGAGGAGGAGGAGGTGGTGCTGGTGGTGGTGGTGGTGGTCCAAAGGCAAAGTTTAGAGCGAGATCAACAGTTTAGTAATGTTTCACAAAGTACATCTGACATACTCTGTAAAGTAGTTCCTAAATATAGTCTTATTCGTTATTCCTGATGTAGTCTGTGAGCGACTAAAGATTCAAGGCCTTCAGCAGCAACTTAGTGAAGGAAGAATCAAGCTGCTTTCAAAGCACATAACATGTTAAATCAACTCTACATGTGGAAAAATAAAACTTTATTAACTTACAAAGTAAGTTATAAGTATCACTTTTTCCTTCACTTGTAGAATATCGATTTTATTTTAGACACATAAATTGTAAGTATATTTTATTTATATGTAGGATATATATAATTATAAAGTTTTATGATTATCAAGTTACATAAAATTATCAGATATTTATTTAAACATATGTAAATTATGACACATGAGGAACATTTAATGAATGACCAAATTGCTGTGAGCTTTGACTTTCACCCTTGGTCACTTTCTGATGTCCCCTTCTAGATGAAAATTTTGTACTACCTCAAGTTCTCAAAGCTGAAAATACAGTGAGATCTTTGGCACTTAAACCTGATTTCATCTCTGTCTGTTGCTACTCTAGTAAGACTGATTGTACCAAGATGATAAAAAGGCACTTTACTGTTAAATTATTGACCAGTTCTGAATTTTATGTTAACCTATGTGGAACAAGTAACACACTGACATTGTTAAAGTAATCATGGGTAAGACCAGAGTTAAAGGTTCCTAGTGGAGGCCTTCTCTACTGAACAAATCTGGGAAAGATTCTACCATTTCAGAGTTGCATGCTGCTTTGAGTTCATCTGTAACAAAATTCTAATACAGTCCATATTTTAGTTATTAATTCTGTTTGTTTATTTTTCCTCTTAAGAGAGAGATTGAGTGCCATTTATGCGACAATTCATTTTTTTTCTTTTTTTATTCGATATATTTTTTATTTACATTTCAAATGATTTCCCCTTTTCTGGCCCCCCACTCTCTGAAAATCTCATAAGTCCCCTTCCCTCCCCCTGTTCTCCCACCCACCCCTTCCCACTTCCCTCTTCTGGTTAAGCCCTATATTGCTACACTGAGTCTTTCCAGAACCAGGGGCCACTCCTCCATTCTTCTTCTACCTCGTTTGATGTGTGGATTATGTTTTGGGTATTCCAGTTGTCTAGGCTAATATCCACTTATTAGTGAGTGCATACCATGATTGATCTTTTGAGACCTCACTTAGTATTATGTTCTCCAGGTCCATCCATTTGCCTAAGAATTTGATGCATTCATTGTTTGTAATGGCCGAATAGTACTCCATTGTGTATATATACCACATTTTTTGCATCCATTCTTCCGTTGAGGGATACTTGGGTTCTTTCCAGCTTCTGACTATTATAAATAGGGCTGCTATGAACATAGTGGAGCATGTATCCTTATTAAATGCTGGGAATCCTCTGGGTATATGCCCAGGAGTGGTATAGCAGGATCTTCTGGAAGTGAGGTGCCCAGTTTTCTGAGGAACCACCAGACTGATTTCCAGAGTGGTTGTGCCAATTTGCAACCCTACCAGCAGTGGAGGAGTGTTCCTCTTTTTCCACATCCTTGCCAACAACTGCTGTCTCCTGGACAATACATGGTTTTTTGTTTAGATTTTCCTTAATGCATTAAATAATGCCTAATACAGGGAAAATGATTAGTAGATATTTGTTTAATATATGAATGAATGAATGAATGAATAATAGAATTCAAGACAATGAAAATCAATATGATAATGGGAGAAAAAAATTGAGACTGTAGTTACAAAATATCCTAAAATTGTACTTAAGTTATAAAATGATATTTGGAAATGGAGCCAAAAAATAAAGACAACTAGATGAAAATTCTCAGACATGTACAGGTTACCACCACAAGCTTTTAGGATATGTCTCATTGCACAAAAAAACTATTTATTGCTCAGTTTTGAATGTAAAATGCTACATATTCTCTCACCACAGATGATAGATATTATTTTATGTTATTCTATGAGAACTTGTGTATGTAGATTGATATCATTGGGAATAATAGGCAACTATATTTATAATATATGGAAATTTAAGGTTATATAGGAAGACAATTTAAATATTCAACAAAAGAAATAAAGATCTTCAAAGTGTTTGAAATAGAACCCGCATTTATCAGATTAAATCATAAAACGATGTTTAGATTAAAAATGAAGTAAAGGGTAACACTCAGTCTAAAACAATAATTTACAAGTAAGGAAAATCATGTTTATTGTCAGTAGTCTAATGCTGAAAACAACTTGTTTTTTTATTCAAAAATTCAATGTTACACTTAAGGAAATGAGTTTTTATTTTAAAATGATACATTTCACATATTAATAATCTAGAAATTATACCAATAAATAAAAAGATGACATAATGAGTACAATTAAATATTAGCAATGTATATTTATGCATGAATATATGACAGAGAAGGAAGGAAATATTCTGATTAAATGTTATCTGTGGCATTTGTCATGGCTAACTTTTTTATAATTAACAGCAAATATTTTGAATTTTTTAGGTGTATAACAGCATGTGATATTAAAAGCAAAGTAATCTAAAAGAAGCAAAAATGAGCTACCACATTCTGTGTGTAAAACATGAAAATTATGATGGAAATTATCATGAATTTTTATTCTTTCACACATTGTAATTCTCCTATATTTTAGACATGAGGGAAAGATAGAAAATTGAAAGAGAAAATCAGATTCTTGATTGAAAAATCTCTCTTTATATGACCTTTATATCTTCATGGTGTTTTGTACCAAAGCATAGGTCAGGCAATTCTTACTGCCTGCAAGATTAGCATATAAAGAGGCATTATTTTGAGTTTCTGTGCATGTGTTAATTGAGATGCAGGCCCATTTTGTCCTGAGGTCCAAGGTGACACAGTTAAAAGGAAAACAAAATAAAGCAAAATAAACTGGAAAAATCATATCTCTTCTGTGCTGAAAGAGTTGGGGAAGGGAGAGAGAGTGAATGTATTCTGAATGTTCTTCAGTTGAGCTTCCATTAGTGCAGGCAGCTGGGAAGTCATTGATTGCCTCTGAGAGATGATGAGATTGTGCTACACAGAACTTGGCCATCGTTACCATGTGATTTTCAATTAAGAAGAAAATCAAAAGTATCCTGGTGTCATGGTCATAACCTGAAGGGTTCAGACAAGCTGCTGGCTGCATACAAATCAGGGCTAATCATCCATCCTTGTGCAGCCTGCAGTCATTCAGGGGAAAAGATCTTTACAGCATGCTGCACACTTACTTTTCCTGTCATTGCTGGTGTCATTTGTGAATTAGATTGTTCAGTTTTTGTTTTGCATTTGGGAATACTTAATCCAGAGCATTGATTGAATTATCACTACAGTGATATGGAGGGTCAAAGTGAATTGTTGAAAACTGAAGAACTTGGAAGTTCATCAAGGTGGCTGGAGAAAGTCGAAACAGCTAAGGTCTGCAGACATCCACATCTCTTTTAATTCATGCAAGTAGGCTATTAATTTACTCACAGAGCAGTGAAATGCAATGACCTAACACAGAAAGATCTATTAGTATAAACTGCGTAGATTTGATGAACACCTTTGTTTTGCGTTGTTTCAATGTGGTGCTATAGAAAATAAAGAAACTTGAGAGCTTACTATGAGAAAGATCTGCTTCACTAGTGGGAGTGGTGGGTGGGTGGGGGAGTACCCTCATATAAACAGGGGGAGGGTGGATGGGACAGGTGGGTTCTGGAGTGGAAACTGGAAAAGGGAGATAACACTGGAAATGTAAATAAATAAAATATTCAGTAAAAACAAATGGTGTTTGTTTTTGTTTTATTTAATTTCTTTTACTTTTACTAGAATTTAAACTCTGGAAAGCTATTGAATTTCATCTTTATGTATCTCTAGTAAGTACTCAACATATATACATATATACATATATATATATACATATATATGCATGTATATGTATATAAAATTATGTGGTGTGTGTGTGTGTGTGTGTGTATAATTACTGAATGAAAAAGCCTAGAACATAGAGTCATGGTTTGCACAGGAAAATGTAAGGTGTACATTTCTTAATACTAGGCATAGAACTGAGAACAACAGACAAGTAAGTAAATTCTAGTACATTTTCCTTGCATATCTGCACTCTGATAGCATCACATAGCACATCAATGATGTGTCACTCATGTCTGTGTATCCACCTTAAAACAAATACCCATCCTCACTCCCTGATACCTTAACACTAATATTAAAATTTAAACCACTTTGAACTATGGATAGCTATTTGTCATCTTTGACTTTCAGTTAAGAGTTTACAGAAGTCTTAAGGGAGTGTTTATGATGTTTGTGAAAGATGGCTTAATATGACATCTTCATCATCCATCACTTCACTCATGATATGAGGGAACCCCTAACAGTGTCATGACTTCAAAATAAAATACTGAAAACCTGAGACCTGAAGATTTCAATGATGGGATCAAAATGCAGAGCTTGGAAAACAATGACAGAATTGCTTAGCCTCTTTTTGAAGGTCTGCAGGTGTGTATGCATCGTGTCTTCATCATATCTATCCCAGAATCCCCCTACCACATCCACCATAATCTTTTACATTCTTCTTCTATCCATAATAATGTTCTAAATAATGACACTTTTGAAAAGATGCACATATGTAGAATACATCTTTCAAATCCAATTGACTACAAGGTTAAAAATGGATAATAAAAGCCACATCTTGTGAGAGAATAACATTAAAAACAATTCAGCTTTCATGGAGCCCATTGTAAAACCAAAGCAGGACTTTCTGCACTTCATGAATTCAGTTCACATACTGATATATGTTATTTGCAGTGGCAAGATTAAGCTATTACTGTCAATAAAATTGACAATCAACTCAACTTTGTTTTCTGACAGCTGCAGTTTGTTTTGCAATTAAGGCATAAAAAGTAGAATGAAGTAGATATGTCACCTTATTCTCTACAATAAAGGCCAAAAGGATTCCTTCCTGTCTTCTTTATTAAGACCAACAGCAGTGCCTGAGCAGAGGCCATTAGTAGGCAGAACAATAGCATTACTGTGTGCTTTGGTTTCCCTATCCAATGTGGCCAATTCATAAAAGCATATCATTTGACATAGTTCACCATTTCTTTTTGTTGTTGTTTTATTTTGTTTTTTATTGAAGGAAATATTGTCACCTATGAAAATTACCTCACTCTTGTATTTGGGCTAAAGACTTATCTGCCAAAGAGTTGTAGAAGCTTGGTTCAGCTGACATTTCTTCATAGAAAAAGGTACAGCCAATGATGTTTAGGAAGGAAAAGCCATTTTCTTCAGTGATGCAGATGCCCTTTCTCCCACAGTGCTTCAGTAGCAATTCTAATTATACTCATTGGGGCACACATTAAGACAAGATATTAAAGTAGGAGTGAGTCATGTTGAGAAAAAGAGTTCCAGTGGAAGACAGGTGGCTGAGAGAGAAATGGGATGGCTATACAGCTAAAATTAATTATATAAGAGCACAAACCTCTTAAATAATTTTAAAAAACTTACATGATGCTAAAAATTATCAAAGTAAAACATGCATTTCAATAATATGACTTTAACTTGTGAACATACAGATAGAAAGTCTCTAGCCTTACTTAATTCAGGTGGTATACTTTTGAGTTTAATCACAAGGTCAATTCCATGTTATTTGCCCCAATTCTCAGGTTTTTGTTGCTATTGTTTTTACAATGTTTACCATAAGGTTGGTTATGTTCCTGTAGATTGTAATGGCTACTGAATTTCGTTAGTGTTGTTCCAAGATTACATAATTACTGGAGGCCACATTGTGAGAAGCAGATGGCAAATTTTTCACTACAGACCAGTCTTCAAGGATACTTGTCTGAAGATTTTTTTTACAACAGCAAAATTCATGTCAACCTTGTTTTTTATGACTGAGTAAACTTCAACACTAAAGGGCACCAACAAAATCTGACAGATGTTCATCAGAAGGCAGTGTTAGCCTTGTCATCTGTAAACATATCATCAGTATTCTAAGGACTTGGGGAAACCAGCAGCAGGTGAGGCTAAGGAGGTATGGCTGAGCCATCAGCATGTCTTCCATCTTGAATTTGTTTGAATCTTTGGATGGCCAACAGAACCCATTTCACTATTAGCATTTGATAACAAACATTTATTCTTGAAGCATTATCCAGACGAACAGAGGATGCTGAGCATGCGTAATCAACTCCTTTTGTCACATTTTCCAGTGGATAGTATATGTTTTGTGAATATTTTAGGGACAAATCTTGGCAGATAGAAAGGCTGTCTATCATAAATCATGATGGTGTTTCGTGGGAGGTATGATTACATAAACTATTTCTGTTTGAGTAAGAAGGACTAAGGGTTAGCAGATGGTAGGTAAAAAACAGAACCAGCTGCAGAGTCCAAATTAAAAATTGAAGCCATCATACATTTTGTCTGCATATGCTACTAATAGTTGTTTTGAAACATGATAAATTGTCCCAGAGGGTCAGCATAACAATGTAGTTGGCACAGTTTAGACTTAGTTGCATTCATTATGTGCTTGCTGGGGTTGTGATTAGGGTTCTGCTATTGTTGGTTAAACACTCATTGTTGAGTCTTTTCTTCAAAACATAAACTTATCCAATAAAGGAGCTCATGGATTGACGCATGCAGCAAAATAGCATAGCAGGTACAGTATTAATGAAACGAAAGAAGAAAGGTGATCTTTTAAGTCAGGATCATAAGAGTCTGTGGATTATGTAACTATATAACTCAATTTATCATTTACTATGTGGGGTTTTGTTTTATATCTTAGATCTAGTGATGATTTACAAAGACTATATGAACCTATATGTTAACTCTCTTGGTTATAATCACTAATAATCTTTCTTTGTTACTTTTTATTATGTACCAGATGAAATATATGGTTTGTGCAGTAAATGTATTTCCAATTTAGAAGACTTTGCAAATAAAGTAAGATTAACTAACTAATGTGAATATAACATATATATTTTTCCATTCTGTTTTTTCTTCCTCTTTTTCTCAAAGTTTCTAAGTACCTCACTTGGATTTTGATTTTGTTTATGTTATTAAGAACAGTCTATAATAATTATTTGTTCTCATTGTGTATTTCATACACATGATGATGTCATGGGTCCAGATATTAATAGTTGAAAGGATAAAACAAAGGGTTGAGAGAAATCCTAGTGAAAACATCAGTACTTGTAAAATTACCAAATTTTATTTAACTAACAATATGTGTTTCAAAAGGTTCTGAGTGAAGTTTCTTGGGCATTTGAAATTCTTTCATACTTTGCCACAAGAAAGGCAGTATGAAGAAGAGGCAGTGTTTCCACAGGTAACTGTTACAGTGCTCATTTCCTTTGGAAGTTATGGTTTTCTGTTTACACACATTCACATACTACATTCCACAAAATTATAATGCCTTCCCTGCACCTCTGACCAACTAAATGCAGGCTATCTTTGTAACTGCTACTGTCTGTATTAATGTAGGGTATTCAATTTTCCTTTTGCTTTGCAATGTCCCAGATGTATAGAGCTGTAAAGCAAGTTTCCAATGAATTCACTGGTAATTTTTATTTTTCTTCTATTGAAGTTATAAGCAGTTTTTTTTTAAAAAGGAGAAAGGTGATTTTTTTTTAAGAGCTCAAGACCAGAACCTAGAAAGTAATAGCTTAAACAGATGCTTTTTATTGTAATTTCCCTTTGGTATTTTTTTCTTCTTGTCATTTTTGTTTTCTTGTTTTACACTGGATCATAGAACTGTAGGTGTTGGTGTTCCCCTGTCTCTGTTTCTTGATTTAATGCCACATACCACATTTCACTGCCACAACATATGAGTACAATAAATTTTATTTAAACTTGGGGTTTCAAGACTATGACTCTGTCAAGCTTATCCATTCAGAACTCCTGAAATATTTCCACTTAGCAACCCTCATGAATTACTTTGAAAACTTTTATGTCCATAGAACAGTTGACTGTTATCAAAGAAAGTACAACTCAGAGGCTGATTTTTAAAAATAGTGTATGATGCATATACTATCTTGAGCCTATATAAATATTCTTCTTGAAGGCAATTAGAAGGGAAAATATTTTCCCTACAGTTGGGTATCAGACATCATACTTGTAAAAATAGATCAGCCATATAGGTTTGAACTTTCTTTTAAAGCTCAAAACTATGTTTGCATGTCGAGCTAATGTTATAAGAACAGGATACTCAAAAAGGTTAGTGATGACAAGATAAAATTAATGTGGCTGTATGGAACTAACCCAGACCTTACATGGAATAATTACATGTGCCTTCATGACTAAAGGTTGTTATGAAAACAGTGTTTTCAGAGAAAGTTCCTTGGTGCATTTTAGTACTCCTGAATTACTCAAATCACCTTCTGCATTGATAGTGAACTGCCATCCACATAAATCATGATCACAACTGTTAATCCTTTCAGTAGTTATCAAGACAAAATTCATTTATGAAACCTTCTATGGTGACCTGTAAGTACTCATTGTTCATAAGTGTGTATGTATTGTATGGGAAAGAAGCCAAAATGATTAGGATGAGACTGGATTCTCAAAAACAACTGGGACTTGACATTCCACCTGAATGACACTTATTCATAAATAAGAACTGAAGAGTGGTGCAGTGCATCTTCATTTTCATCTTCTTCACTTGGAGAAGGAGATATCTATTATCCAATTTGAAACTTCTTTGGGCATTTGATATAAGTCTCTTTGATGTTCCATCCCAATTCTCAATTATTGAATTTTGGAAGCATGTTGATTATAATAATGAATAACAGTGTTCCAATATTTTTGAGTAATTTTATTCTAGATGCAGTATATAAATTATTTAATGGACTTGCTGTGTTTCTCTTTTTGACTACAGGCAGTTTTCTAACTGCCTCAGAACTAGTCAGTAGAGGAATACGAAAGGGCTATTATGACTGTTTCTATGGTTTTATTTAGAGCATTAAACCATTTTGGTTTAATGTGGGGAACTTCTAATGGGTTTTAGCAATAAGGGCAGTGTTGATCTGTAATAATATCCTAGCATCACAAAAATCTTCTATTTAGAAAACTGTTAATTAATGGTAGTCTCCTTGTATAAAATTTAGAAGGCTGTGATATATTTGTAGTTGCCTAATACGAAATTATTTTCCATTTTTTTCTTTGATGGAATGACCATAAAAGATAAAACACCATTACTATTTGAAGCAGACTTTCATGTATATGTCATATATCACATTTCTATTGTGGGGTGTGCAGCTACTTTGGCTTTAACAGTTTGATTTATTGACAAAATAGAGATGATTATTTAACACACAGTTTATAAACAAATACGATATGACAAAATATGTTTTCTAAAGGATTGAAGGTACTTATTCCAGATGTCCCCAGTTTCACTTTCAAAATCGTATTAAACTTCTATGCCAGACCATGCATGAAGGGTAATGTGCCTTGCTGTTAGTAAAATGAGGGCTGTTTCTGTGGTAATCACCTTAGATTGGCTCAGAACAGCGTACCCACTTCTGTGGCTGTATGGAAAGAACACTGTTGCTGACTATAACAATGTCAGTGGAATTTGCCATTCTATTAATCTCCAGCCCTGGGATAGGGTTTACATCATAATGTGCCAATCAGCAATTTCGGTTATGTTTTTATGGAAAAACCCAACTGGCTAATGCTTTAATTATGGAAGAGATGTTTTTACAGGATTATAGCACACAATTCACTAAGGATGTGTCTTAAATATTTCAAGGGCAGATGTACTGGAGGACATCTTAATACTTGATTGAGATTTGGAAAGATGAAATAGTTAAAAAATTAAGTTAATACATTTATTAAAGAAATGCAGAAAATGTTTAAAAGTTAGCCATAACTTCAGCAAGCACACAATATCAAGTGCCTATTTTAATCCATATTCGTATGCACTTCCATAAATGTAACTATTTTTGGTTTTGTTGTCAAAGCTTTCATGTGTTATCCCCTCTGGCATTTTATTGACTACGTAAATTACAACAGATTCCCCTGTTTCAGTCTCCCAGACATTGGGATTACAAGGCTGTGCTTCCATGCTTAGCTACTTTAGAATATTTTAAGCCTTGGAGCCAGAAATTTTGAAACATCCAAATATCTTCTTTTTTTTAGATTTATTTTACTACTGTAAGTTTTTTGGTATTGCGATATAAATTTTAAAATAAACTTGACAAATTCTATAAATCATGATTGGAAACATTGACTTTATATATCAATCTGGGAAAATTTTATTTTAATACTATCTTGCCTGAACCACAAAACGCCATATCTTTTCTTCCTTTTTGTTAGCATACCTTTTTGTTTTTTCTTTTTTCTTTTTAATTGTTTTATTTATTTACATCCCAAATGATCTCCCCTCCTCCTGATCCTTCCCATAAGAGTTCTAATTGCAATCCTTTCTCCTTTGCCTCTGAAAAGTTACCCTAATACGCTGCGTGGGGTGGGGGGGTGATCTGCCTTCTCTGGGACACCAAATCTCTACAGGACTAGGTGCATCCTCTCCTATTAAGTACTCTGCTACATATATGCTGGGCCTTCAGACCAGCCCATGTATGCTCTTTGGTAGGTGGTTTAGTCTCAGTGAGCTCCCAGGGGTCCAGGTTAGTTGACACTGCTGGTCTTCCTATATGGTGGCCATCTCCTTCTGTTCCTTCAATCCTTCCCCTAAGTCTTCCATAAGGATTCCTGACCTCAGTCCAATAGTTAGTATATGTCTCAGTCAGCTGCTGGGAGAGTCTCTCAGAGGCAGCCATGCTAAGCTCCTGTCTGTAAGCTCAACATAATATCAGTAATAGTGTCACAGTTTGGTGCTTGCCCATTGGATGGTTCCCAAGATGGACCAGTCACTGGGCAGCCTTTTTTCAGCTTTTAGTATTCTTCATTTTTTACATTTAGTGTTTTGATTATTATGTTGCAGGAATATTTTCATTTCTGGTAAAATCTAATTGGTTTTCTGTAGGTTTCTTGAACATTTATGGACAGGTTTTTTTTCTATGATTTTGTTGAAGATGAGTTCTTGCTTCTTGAACTGGGAATCTTTACCCTCTTCTAGTCCTATTATTCTTAGATTTGGCCTTTTCATTGTTTTTCACATTTCCTGAATGTTTTGGGTAAGGAACTTTTTACACTTTGTATTTTATTTGACTCATGTGTCAATATCTTCTATGGTATCTTCTAAGCCCGATATTATTTCTTCCATCTCTTTCATTCTGTTGTGATGCACGCATCTGTTATCTTTCCTACGTTTTCCATCCCCAAACTTGCATCCACTTGGTATATCTTTATTGTTCTTATTTACATTTTTAGTTCTTGTAGCATTTTGTTAATTCCTTCACCTGTTTGATTGTATTTTCTTGTATTTCTTTAAGGGATTTATTTGTTTCCTCTTTAAGGGCTTCTACTTGTTTACCTGAATTTAACTGTATTTATTTAAGGAAATTCTTTATATCCTCCTTTATGGCCTCAATCACCTTCATGAGATTTGATTTTAGGTCAGAATCTTGCTCTTCCAGTGTGTTAGGGTAGCCAGGGCATGCTGTGGTGGGAAAACTGTGTTACAATAATAGCAAATTACATTGGGTTCTGTGGTTTGTGTTTTCACTTTTGCCTTTTTTTATATGGTTATCTCTGGTGTTAATTGGCTTGAGTGTCTTGGACTAGAGCAGGATTCTTTGGAGGCAGGTAAAGCTTTGTGACCTGGGTTGAAACAGGCCGCCTGGGATACAGGCAGTGTTGTTAGGTCAGGCCTCCAGTATCCCTGGTTAGAGTAGTCATCTGATGTCCCTCCTTTTGCCATACCTCCTGGGAGACAGGAAGGCTTTGGGTCTGGAGGGGAGGCATGCACTCTATTTTCTATTAATATAGACAGAGGTGCAGGTAAGAACCACCATATTTTTCAATAAATTAATATCCTATTTATTTAATCAGTTATGTTTTGTTATTTTCATGCTAGTAATTTTCCATATATTTGTTAAAAACCTGTAATTTTAAATATTTTAATAATTTTTAAGTTTTTTTATTCATTCTTTTTGCTACTATATAGAAATGGAAGTTGTTTTATCTTATCTAATCGTGGGAAATTTATTTATTTACTGTAAGTTTCTTTATTTTAGTGTAATTTTTAAATAATAATGTTTGTTAATTTTCATGAATATAATCAATTTGCTCATAAGTAAAGATGTATTTATACATCTTTGACACTGGCTAATTTTGTTTTGCTTTTTCTTTTTTTTCCTGGCTTAAAGTCTTTCTGAAATGTTAATCGAAGGAGTTACAGAAAAAATGTTGATTCTTTTTCAGTTTCATAAAGGAAGGTTTTCCCATCAATAATTGCAGAACAGTTGTGGCTTTCAAAAAGATTAGCTGATTATTTGTGTGAAAATGTGTTGTTCTATTCCATGCTTGCAGAAATGATGATTAGTGGGAGTTGCATTATTATAAATGTTTTATGATTATATGATAATTATATGAATTCACTAATATGGTATATATAATATTAATTTTCAAATATTTACCAAATTATTTCCTGCATACTCACAATCTATAATATGAAGATATTTATCATATTTAGAAACAAAACTTAATATTGTAGCATTATAATATTAAGAGTATTCACAATCCTATAATATGAAGATATTTATCAGTCTTAGATACCGGATTCCATATTATAACATTATAAATTATGAATATTCAAAAGTTTTTTTCTAGTGGTGTTTTGCTCTTTTTTAATACTTTTACTTCCTGCTACAAGAGACTTTGGAAGCTTTGACATTCACTGTAAGCATGTCCTGCAGATTTTGATAGCTTTTGTTATTATTGTGGAACTCAATATGCTTATTTTGCTTATGATCACTTTGACTCAAGGATTTGTCGTGGTGATAGTTTTATAAATGTTTTTACTATAGTGGGGACTTCAAACTTATCTCATTCTTCCGGATTTCTAAGTTATTTAAGAGGAAAAAGATATTCATTATTTCTTCGATTCTTTGAAATTTATTAAACTTCCTAAACATCTTGAAACCTAGCTGGCTAGTTAGAGCTCTTAAATATCATGCATCTTTTCAGTATTGTGACTCTGTGCCATAATTGTTCTTCTTCAGCTCTCTGTTTATACAATGCCTAATATCTAATATATCTGTCTCTAAATCTTTCTGGAATTCCTATGTTCATCTTAGGCTTTTCAGAGTCATTATCAGCACAATAGTGTACCATCACTAGGCTCATTTGCTCTACTTTTACTTTTATAGAGATTTTGACTGAAGAGACTAGCTCAGGACTTTTGGAAAATTCTACCAGGCACTTCACCCTTCCTGGAAGAGAGAGGTCATGAAGCACATAGGCACCCTCTCCTCCAGATGGGAAGGACTTATTACATTCTTCAGAAAGACCACAGTGGGGACTGACCTTTGGCCAACCACAGATAAGAGAAGCATTTGCTGCCACATTCTCTAAGGACCAATCAGTTTAAAAGTCACACTGTTCTGCCAATCACATTGTGCCTAGTTGCTGATGCTCTATTCTGCCCCTGGAAACTGTACACATACTTGCTGAACAGGCCTCCTGGGGTTGCTGCCTCTCCTAGCAAGATGGAACAATAAATTTCTCTTGCTTTTGCATGAATCACCAGCTCTGTATTGTTCACTCAAGGAGTCCTAGTAGCTAAGGCCCATCAGAGATGTACATTTGGTGCATTGGCCAGGAATTCGACCCTCACCCCCGCCCCCGTGGGGACACACCTGAGAGAAGTGAATCAAAGTTTTGAACAGGTTCCACAGTTCTTGTTTGTCTTGCTGTTTGTCAAAGTCTGGGTCTGTAAGTTTGTTTGAACTTTTGGGATGCTGAGAAGCATCTGGGCTCAGAGAACCTACATTATCTGGTATGGTCAAGTTTGGGAGAATGGGTGGTACTGGGGTGGATAGACATGTGGGGAGTCTGAAGGATGCTTCAGTCCCCCCTAACCCCCTGCCAGGGAATCAAGAGGACTTTTCTCCTTTTGGAAAGAGCAAGACAGTATCAGTTCGGAGCAGACTCTTGCTATGACCTTGTTTCTGCATTAGTGGAAGGGATGAACTGTCTGTAACTCCACCCATGGCAGGGGTGGACTTATCTATGTGTTGATTGTCTTTCTCTGTGCTTGTTGGTGTTGGTTTTATCATTCTGTGTTCTTGGATTTGGACTGATGACATTTTTAGACATTGGACAGACTGAGTCTTCACCACTAAATATCCTAGTTAACCACTGGAGGAGAAAACTCAGGAGTAGTAGTAAAGAAGAGCAAGTTATTTACTCTCTATTCCTCCAAATGGCCCACTTTCAGAGTAGGGTGGCCACATGGAGAGACCTTCAACTTGCAGGTGATCAAAGCAGTGGAGAAGAGAGTCTTTAGGCCAGGATCCCTCAGGCACCCACACCAAGTATCCTATATAGTTACTGTAATATTCTAGTGGAGGACTGCCCCTCCATGCCCCACCCCAAGCAAAGAATAAAACCTTTCCCCAAGACCTGCCTCATAGGTTTTGGCCATCAGGAAAAAAGAAACATGAGAGGAGGGATTCATACCTGAAAAGAAGTCTATCCTCCAAGACCTTTAAACAGCAGACCTGTTGCTCCAAGACCATCCTCCTCCATATCCTCCTATCCTTGCCTTCGTGGCCCCACCAGTGCCAGCACTGATTCCAGGATCCTCAGCCTATATGGGACTGAAGCCATTGCACCCTCTTTAATGGAGGGAGGAGCAGGAGGAGACCCCTGACTTTCTGTTCCCACCATGGAGATCCAAAGTCTGAAAGCCACCTCCCCTCATACCACTGAGGGCATATGAGCTTCTAGAAAAGGACAATCAGACTATGCCATATTGACCCTTCTCTTTGGCTGACTTGTACAACGGGGAAGTCCAACACCCCCCCACACACTTTTCTAAGGGGATGATTAATCTCTTTGAGACTGTTTTATTTACTCATCAGCTCATCTAGGGTAGTATCCAACAACTCATGAGGCCAGGCTGTTGTTGACAGCAAGCTTCTTCTGACTCAACCTGACTGGGGCTTTAATATCTCAGGAGGTAAGGGGTACCTGAAGGTCTACTACCAGACTCCACTGATGGGTTTCAAGAGGGCACAAGATGACTCACAAATGTGACCAAAATACATGAGGTTAAGCAGAGACCAGATGAGTTATCCACAGCCTATCTAGAGTTGCTTGTGGAGGTATTCTACCAATATACACCATATGACTCCCCCAGCATCAAGGACCATAAACCTACTGTGACTATGGCTTTTTTCTTTTTTCTTTTTTTATTAGATATTTTCTTTATTTACATTTTAAATGTTATCCCCATTCCTGGTTTCCCCCATGAAAACATCCTATCCCATCCACCCTTCCCTACTTGCCAACAAACCCCACTCCAGTTTCCCTGTCCTGGCATTCCCCTATACTGGGACAGTGAGCCTTCTCAGAATTGAGTGCCTCTCCTACCATTGATATCCAACAAGGTCATCCCCTGTACATATGCAGCTGGAGTCTTAGGTCCCTCCATGTGTACTCTTTGGTTGATGGTTTAGTCTCTAGGAGCCCTGGGGGTGCTGATTGGTTCATATTGTTGTTCCTCTTATGGGCCAATCACAAAAGAACACATATGGTATGCACTCACTGATAAATGGATATTAGCCTAGAAGTTCTGAATATCCAAGATACAATTCACAGAACACATGAAACACAAGAAGAAGGAAGAGCAATGTGATGATACGTTGGTCCTTCTTAGAAGGGGGAATAAAATACCCATGGGAAGTGATAGAGAGACAAAGTGTGCAGCAGAGACTGATGGAAAGACCATCCAGAGACTACTCTACCTGGGAATCCATCCAAATCCAGACACTACTGTGGATGCCAACAAGTGCTTTGTGACAGGAGCCTGATATAGCTGTCTCCTGAGAGGCTCTGCCAATACCTGACAAATACAGAGGTGGGTGCTCTCAGCCAACCATTGGAGGTCCCCAAAGGAGGTCCCCAATGGAGGAGGTAGAGAAAGGACTAAAGAACCGGAAGGAGCTTGCAGCCCCATAGAAGGGACTGTGGCTTTTATAGACCAGGCTAATAGAGTTATCAGGAAAAAGCTCCAGAGCCTAGAGGGACTACAGGATATACTATTGAGGGATTTAGTGCAGGTTGCTGAGAAAGTTTGCCATAACAGGGGACGAGAATGAGCAGAGAAAGAAAAAAAAAAGCAACAGAGAGTCCTGACTATAGGAGTTAGGGAAGAAAGACAGAAAACCCATGAAAAGACCAGTGTCTGTACTTCAATGAGAGAGGCCACTGAGCCTTTAAGTGCCCTAACAAATAGAAGTCAGGAGAGTGAAATCCCAGGCCTTGGAAAAGTGCCCCCAAATGAAGAAGTTGTTATTCATGAGGTTTGGACCCCATCCTTGAACCCAGAGTAACTCTAAGAGTGGAAAGGAAACCTCTTCAATTCTTGGTGGACACCAGTACTCGTTCCTCTTCCAAGCTGATGGGCCAGTCTCCAGCAAAAAATCTTGAATCCAAGGAATAACTGGCATCAAAATGTATGTGGAGTACCTGAAGAACAGTGGGCCTAGCAATGGGCCAGATATCCCATTAATTTACCTTCATCCCAGACTGTCCCTACCCTCTATTGGGGTAAGAATACTCTCCAAGATCGGGGTCCAAATACACATCCTGCCTGACAGGCCACAACATACTGGCCCAGAAGGAGAGTCCATGGGTGGAGTAAAGGCCTCTCCAACTGACCCCTGCTGGGAACTGAGGTTACCTGCTTTAAAGATGGGAACAGTTTTCTCGTGCTGGGCAGAGAGGAATGGGTACTGCCATGGTGGTGGGAACAAATGTCCTCTGGGCAGAAATAAGAGCTAATTGTCATCACTAAGGCCTTGGCACTTGGGGCAAGCAAGAAAATTAACATCTATATAGATAACAGGTATGCCTTTGCCATAGTCTGTATCCACATTGCTATATAACAAGGGAGAGGACTGCTCACATCAGAGAGAAAAAATAACAATCAAACCAGAAATCTTAGCCCTCTTGGATGCCCTGATAAAGCCAGCAACTATAAGTATTATTCATTGCCCAGTACATCAGAATGGAAGAGACTCAATGGCCCAGGACAATAACTAGGCAGATCAAGTGGCCTGAGAAGTGGCTATTTGGGAGCCTATCTAGGGTATGGGCCTGCAGGAGACACTCTCTGGGAAATGGGACTGTACAGAGGGATGGCCTCACTTAGAATATACTGAAGAAGAAAGGACTCAGATTGCTAGCCACCCTACTAACTACTACTTAGAGAAACAAGGGCAGGGGCACACACAAGAAAGAAAAACTATACACCCCAGAAAGCAAGCAAAAGACTTACGAGGCCAAATGTACAGATATACTGACTTAGGGGATAAAAGGCTTGTCTAAGCATTTATAGGACCTAAATTACATACAATAGACCTCAGGTTCTGGGTCAGAGAGATAGAACAGTATAAGGTATGCCAGCAAGTGAATGCTTATGCAGCCAAGAGTTAACAGGGCAAAAGACATAGGGGAGAATGGCCTGGAATATATTGAGAGAATGATTTTACAGAAGTTAAACCAAGAAAATATGGTTACAAATACCTTCTAGCGTTTATACATACTTTCTCTGGATGGATTGAGGCTTTCCCCACCAAGCAGGAAACAGCTACCTACCATGGTAGCCAAGAAGATATCAGAGGAAATTTTCCAGAAGTTCAGAGTGCCCAGGGAACTGGATCAGATATCAGGCCTGCTTTTGTCTTTAAGATAAATCAGGGATTGGCAGAGATTGGGGACTAATTAGAAGCTCCATTGTGTGTACTGTCCCAGAGCTCAGGGTCGATAGAATAAACTGAACCCTAAGAGACATTAAATAAATTTAATTTTGATACTGATGCCGACTGAGTGCTGTTCCTATCCTTGGCTCTGTTCCGAGCCTGGGACCCCCCTACAACTGTAACCTGATCCTTTTTGATATCCTGTTTGGTAACTCAACTGTCTTGGTGTCTACTGGGCCCTCCCTGGAGGTATTCCAACTCAATGATAAGAACCTCTTCTGGAGGCTCCAATCCCTCCCGTGAATACAACATGAAATTTGGCCCAAACATTCTGCCTTAAATATTCCAGTGATGCCAGAGACCCATCACCACTTCCAGACTGGTAACTGGATCTACATAAGAATACATCATGCACAGTTGCTGGAACCACCTTGGAAGGGACCCTTCCTGGCACTGCTAGCCACTCCAACATCCCTCAATGTGGATGGTATTTCAGGCTGGGTGCATAGTTCCCATGTGAAACCAGTAGACACCCTGCTCCCTTGAGACCCCCACTGGGTGGTACAGAAGATGGACAATCTGCTCAAGCTCAAGTTCACCTGACCTTGATCATGACTGCCTTGTGGCAACTTTGGATTTTGGTTTCTTCCCTCATCCTATAGGTCCATCCACCAAACCTGTTACAGCACTCATTGTCTCCCTTCTGTTGGGGTTAAGGGTGTCTGTGACAGCTACCACAACTTCTGATTTGGTCTTACAAGGGAAAAATATAATAGTCTGAGGGAAGTCGTTGATTTAGATGTAGAGAGAATAGAAAATTCCATCAGCCATCTTCAAGACAGAATAGGAGGGCTATGTGCTGCCTTACCAGAAGAATGTTGCTTTTATATAGACAATTCTGGGGTTGTTAAAGATTCAATGGCTAAGCAGAGAGAAGGCCTAGCTAAGCAGGAGGAAGAAAGAGAACAGAGCTGGTTCAAGTCTTGGTTTAATGCATCCCCTTGATTAACCACCCTGTGATGTTTGTTGTCAGAAGCATAAAAATAGTCACCACATATATATGTAGTGAAATTTACTATTTAGAATGTACACATTCCAGCTTCTTTGTCTGACTACAGCATCAGACCAAATCAATGTTTTTTAAGTATGATAATATAAGCATAGTGTTATAATATAATATTTGGTTATAATTCTTCGCTGAACCTTTTTGTGTCATCTACTTAAAGCTCATGCATTTTGTACAGCTCTAAGATTACATACATGTATGAAAGTAACACAATCACAAAAAAAAAACGCTGTTTCTAGTACTTCTCCCATTGCTCTTTGGTACCTGTCATATTTTGCCAAATTGTGATTTAATATTAGATAATTCATTGAGAACACATAACTGATTACAGTTAGGTCGCTAATTCTGCCTCAGTGTGCAAGGCTTTCCACTGGACCCTTTAAAACACTAAGGACCTACACTTTTTCATTATTTTCTAATAGTCTACATTTTCTTAATTTATTGCAAAACTTTGCACCATCTCATCTGGTCAGTTTTATTGTCAATTGTAGATGATGTAGAATCACCTCAGAAGAAGGAACCTCAATTAAAGAACTGTCCTCATAAGATTGACCTATATGTATTGTATATCTTTAGGGCTTTGATTTGATTTCCTTTTTTTGATATATTTTTTATTTACATTTCAAAATGATTTCCCCTTTTCTGGGTCCGCACTCCCCACAAGTCCCATAAGCCCTCTTCCCTCCCCCTGTTCTTCCATCTACCGCTTCCCGCTTCCCTGTTCTGGAATTCCCCTATACTCGTGCACTGAATCTTTCCAGAACCAGGGGCCACTCCTCCATTCTTTTTGGATATGATTTAATATGTGGATTATGTCTTGGATATTCAAAGTTTCTAGGCTAATATCCACTTATCAGTGAGTGCATACCATGATTGATCTTTTGAGACCTCACTTAGTATGATATTATACAGCTCCATCCACTTGTCTAAGAATTTCATGAATTCATTGTTTCTAATGGCTGAATAGTACTCCATTGTGTAAAAATACCACATTTTTGGTATCTATTCCTCCGTTGAAGGACACCTGGGTTCTTTCCAGCTTCTGGCTACTACAAAAAGGGCTGCTATGAACATAGTGAAGCATGTGTCCTTATTGCATGCTGAAGAATCCTCTGGATATATGCCCAGGAGTGGTATAACTGGGTCCTCAGGAAGTTTCATGCCCAGTTTTCTGAGGAACCACCAGATTGATTTCCAAAGTGGTTGCACCATCTTGCAATCCCACCAGCAGTGGAGGAGTGTTCCTCTTTCTCCACATCCTTGCCAACACCTGCTGTCTCCTGAGCTTTTGACCTTAGCCATTCTGACTGGTGTGAGGTGTAATCTCAGGGTTGTTTTGATTTGCATTCCCCTAATGATTAATGATGTTGAACATTTCTTAAGGTGTTTCTCAGCTCTCCGAAGTTCTTCATGTGAAAATTCTTTGTTTAACTCTGTACCCCATTTTTAATGGGGTTATTTGGTTCTCTGGGTTCTACCTTCTTGATTTCTTTGTATATATTAGATATTAGCCCTCTATAGGATTTAGGGTTGGTGAAGATCCTTTCCCAATCTGTTGGTTGACATTTTGTCCTTTTGACAGTGTCCTTTGCCTTACAGAAACTTTGTAGTTTTATGAGGTCCCATTTGTCAATTCTTGATCTTAGGAGTGCCCAGGCTGTAGTGAGTAATACCATTACTTTAGAGGTAACACAAGTTTGTTTATTAAAGCTGGGTGAACTAGCAAAGAGCAAGCCAACAACATTTACCCATGAGTTTTGTCTCCGGATTCCCACCTTGTTGTCCTGCTTAGACTTTATTAATGGATTAGACCTGGAAGTGAATGCTGAATAAATCCTTTTCTCCTTCAGTTGAAATTAGTCAGTGTTTTCTCACAGTAAAAGAGTAAAGTAGAATTTTCATGACAATATAAGAAGTAATATAAGAGAGGAGAACCAGGCCAAGTGAGAGGTGTACTTTGCAATAGCAAAACTTGAAAGGTAGAACATTTATGCCCCTTGAAACTAAGGCAAGTGATTCCAAACATAGTGATTTTGGTGATGATCCTCTTCTGTTTCAGTTTTATTAGATCCAGTCTTTCTACAACATTTTCCATTCTTCACTTTTTAATGTATATTATATTACACTGTGTGCTGGAAAAATATACTTGTCTTTCATTTTACAAAAGGTCACAGTTAAGAGATTAAATTGAGTCTTAGAAGAATAGTTAGGCTATTGATCAGTGTTGTGTTAAAAACTCTGGGGACTTTTGAAATTGGAATTAATTAATTTTGTGACATGAAATTACCATGACTTTTTGGGGCCAGAGCCAAGATGTAGTGGAATGAGTGAGGACTGTCCACCAAAGGATCATGTATTTGAACAATTGGTCACTAGTTCATGGTGCTGTTTGAAGGGGTTATGGAAACTTCAGGAGGTAGAAACATTGCTGGTAGAAACATGTCACAGGAGTTGAGTTTTGAAGTTATTCATTCTGCTTCCCATGTTGATGAAAGTAATCAACCAGCTACTTGTTCCTGCCATCAAAACTCTTACTTTTGATGTGTCTTGCCCATCATGATAGACTCTATTCTTCTGACACCATAAACCCAAGTAAACTTTCCAGAGTTGCTTTTAGTCATAATGTTTGATTATGGTCACATAATGATGACTAATACATCCAGCAGCCATTCTAACAATGGCTTCATTTCTACCAGTTCTTATTTCATCAATCATCGGGGGTTAGTATTTTTCCACCTAAACACAGAATTTGTAACAGAGAGACTGAAAATAAAGGTTTCCAGGGCCCTAAATTATTGAAAGAGGTCAATATGATAGCTTTCACTGGTTGACTTGGAGCATAAATGGTGCTCAGCATATTGAGAAAATATATAAACAGTATTCCATATGTGATAATATCCATGCATATGTATTCATGTGCATATGCATATTTGTGCATATATATAATATATACATATATCATACATGTATATATGTGTATGATGTAGTGGTTTAAAAACATTTACAATAAATAGCATTAAAATAATTTTTTTCATTTTAAATGGGCCAATAGATTTTTAGTTAATTTTGTGTCTTTATCTTTATTTTATGAACTCCATGTGCTAAATCAATGGTCTCAAACCATTCTTAGAGTCAAATGAGCTTTTCACAGGTTACCGGAGACCATCAGAAATCACAGATATTTACATTACCATTTGTAGCAGTAGCAAAATTATAATTATGAATCATCATTGAAAATAATTTTCTGGGTGGGGTCACCGATCCATGAGTAACTGTAAGAAAGGGTCTCAGTATTAGGAAGGTAGAGACCCACTGAGCTGAAAGAAGATTTCTGTCATGAGTTTGTGTTTGGAAAAGTTGTATAATTCAAAGAACAAATCAACAGGCCTTATCTATAAACTCTAAAAGTGCTTTAGCTAGGACTTAGAGATTGGCTTTGTGATATGTGTGTAATTAAATTGAGAAGTTTTTCACTAATATTTTTGATAAATATCAAAAGCTGATTCTGCTCTGATAGAAAACTAGAGTTCAGATGCCAATAGGAGTAGTTTGGCCTTCAGACTCTCTGGCTATTTGGCTTGGTTGGTAACAGCATGGTGCTGATGAGGGCAAGTTCAGGGATTGGAGCCCCTGTGTGGCTTAATTAACTTCATACTGAGGAAAGCCTCTGTTCTGGATCCTGAGACACTGTCTAACTCTTGCCAGCTGTATTACCAATGGATGTAACTTATACAGAGTGATAGAGCATTTTATTATCAGCAAATATCTGTCAAAGCAATGATTAACTACCAATACTACATTGTTTAATTTGAAAATACTTATTTCTCTGAAGCAACATCTTTAACAATATTTATCTATACAAAGGTGTGTAATACCTTAGGACAAATCCAATGTTTAAAAATGCATCAGGTTTCCACTAGGAACAAAGGGAATTGTAGGTATTTCTACAATATTTCTCTTTGTGTTGATATTGCTGACATTTGTTATTTTATATATTTTGTGTATTAAGAACTACTATGAAGACTCAAAGCTTTGCTCACATCTTTATCTATTACTTACTAATTTATCTAATACTGGCAAATTAAATTAGATACATATTAGAAAAACTTTGGTGAATTCATGGCACTATGACTGTGGTAGTCAAAGCCTATAGTCTAGGTGGTATACATAATGTGAAGAAATGCACTTAATAGACGTAAGGAAGAAATGATAAGACTGGTGGAGCATATGATTCTTATGGCTGTGATGAAATAGCTAAGGTACTGGATAATGAGTTTAAATTACAAAAATTTACTATAACTTTGGAAATTTCAGTTCATAGTGGCTCCAATACTTTGTGCCCTGAATCTATGGAATGCATCTTGGGAAGGGGAAGGTATGGCAAAAGAAGTTCATTTACCTTACAGTGATTCAGAAGACAGAGACAAAGAATAAGACCTGTGTCTCACAACCTCCTTCCATCAGGAGCCATTTCTTTTTTTATTGAATATCGTCTTCATTTACATTGCCAATGGTAAAACCTTTCCCGATTTCCCCGCCTCCCCAGAGACCTCCCAACTCCTCCTCCCACGCCCTGCCTCCAAGTACATGTCCCTCCACCCGACCCGACTCACTCCCACTTCTCTGCTCACTCCCCTGCCTCGATTTCCCTTTGTTGGGACCTGACCAAGGACCACTCCTCCCACTGATGTCCAACAGGCATTCTTTTGCCACATTTTGGCTGGAACTATGTATAGCCCTTAGTTGAAGGTTTAGTCCCTGGGAGTCCTAAGGCATCTGGGTGTCCGAAATCATTGGTCTTCCCATGAGGCTGTAGACCCCTTCAGCTCCTCAGGACCACCCTCCAGATCCTCCATTGGGGACCCCATGTCCAGTCCAACTATTGGCTGCTAGCATCTGCCTCTGTATTTGTAAGGCTCTGGCAGGGCCCCTCTGGAGACAACCATGTCATGCTCCTTTTGGTATACACTTTTTGTTGTCCATAGTAGTGTCAGGGTTTGGTGACTGTTTACAGGATGAATCACCCAGGCTCTGGGTGGCCTTTACTTCAGTCTCTGCTCCACACATTTTCTCCCTTATTGAGGAGCCATTTCTTATAGTTCATTATTTTCAAATGACACCAAATTAGACTCAATTTAGAACTTTGGAGGGATGTGCCATATTTGAACTAGAGCAAATATATTAATAACTTTAATGGTAGATCAGGCAAGATCATAATTATTTTATTTCATTTTTCTGAAGGTATTTGAAAACACTGAGAAGGTGTTAGTCAGTGTTTTAGAGCTATGAGGAGACACCATGACCAAGATTACTCTTATGAAAGAAAACCTTTTAATTTGGGCTAGCTACTATCATCCTGTCTGTGAACAAGAAGGCACCCAGGTATTCATGGTGCTGAAGAAGTAGCTGAGAGTTACACCCTGTTCTTCAGGTAGGAGTTTGAGATATGGGATGAGGATAGGTGACAGTCTGTCTGGTATGGGCTTTTGAAACCGCAAAGGCCACTCTAAGTGACACATCTCCTCCAACAAGGCCACACCATTTAATCCTTCACTAATGGTGACGGCTCATCAAGTGGGGTCTAAGTATGAAAATATATGACTCTATAGTGTCCTTCAAACCACAGCAGGTTATTAATGTTTTAAAAATTACTCTTTCTGCCATATACAAAGCAAAGAAGTAAGAAAAAATTGACAGAACATTTTTAACCTATTTAAAATTGATTGAGATATATTTTCTTATTTCATATCTATATTGTATATACACAGTATATTTTGCTGGTGGATTGTGGAAACTATAATTTTTAGTGTTAGATATTGAATTACATTGTGATGGGGTAATAGATATTGCATTTATAAGCTCAGAACAGCTTAGATCCCTGCATCACTGATGTATATGAAACTGAGTCTATAACCATTTACTCATAGATGAGAAAAGGCTTTTCATCTAAGCTCTTCACAGGGAACTAGTATCTATGCTGGGCTACTGGAAATAGGAAATTATTGTCTTTAGTGAAATAGGCAATAATGAATTACTCATGTTCCATTAAACAACTACACACACACATGCTCTTCAGAGTGGTCCTGGTTAAACATGGTAGGTCATAAAGCAAAAATATAAACAACAACAACAACAAATAACAACAAAACAGAATGTAGGATAAGGTCTTTTGTGGGAAAAGAGGTTTGGAATGTTGGATAAGGATAAGAGAGAGTAAGGGAATAAATATGACCAGTCAGGGTTTATGATATATGTGGTCAAAGTTGTCTGAGAATAAAATAATAATAAAATGTGATGATAAACCAGGTATGGTAGTTACACCTTTAACTCAACACCCAGGAGCTGCAGGCAAGCTTAAATTCTGTGAGTTCAAAACTAATTTATTCTTCATGGAAAATTACAGGTCACCAAGAACTACTTAATGTAAACCTATCTCATAAACATAAAAACAACTCAAAACCAACTGACTAACCAAACAAACACAGAGACTCTGTCCAACACAAAACACCAATAAGGCAAAAAAAAAAAAAAAAAAAAAAAAAAAAAAAAAAAGAGAGAGAACAAAACCAGAAAGAATATAAAGAATGTGTAAGTGGAAAATTTGAAAAAACAGAGCAGAAATTTAGAAGTGTGACTTTTTAACACTATTGCTCTGTAGTATTGCTTGAGGTCAGGGATACTGATTCCCCCAGACTTTCTTTTGTTGCTGAGAATAGTTTTAGCTATCCTGGGTTTTTTGTTATTCCAGATGAATTTGAGAATTGCTCTTTCTAACTCTGTGAAGAATTGAGTTGGGATTTTGATGGGTATTGCATTGAATCTGTAGATTACTTTTGGTAAAATGGCCATTTTAACTATGTTGATTCTACTGATCCATGAGCATGGGAGGTTTTCCCATTTTTTGAGGTCTTCTTCCATTTCCTTCTTCAGAGTCTTGAAGTTCTTGTCATACAGATCTTTCACATGTTTGTGAAAGAGTCACCCCAAGATACTTTATACTGTTTGTGGCTATTGTGAAGGGGGTCATTTCCCTAATTTCTTTCTCAGCCTGCTTATCCTTTGAGTATAGGAAGGCCACTGATTTGCTTGAGTTGATTTTATAACCTGCCACTTTGCTGAAGTTGTTTATCAGCTGTAGGAGCTCTCTAGTGGAATTTTTTTGGGTCACTTAGGTAGACTATCATGTCATCTGCAAATAATGATAGTTTGACTTCTTCCTTTCCAATTTGTATCCCTTTGACCTCCTTATGTTGGTGAATTGCCCGAGCTAGTACCTCAAGTACAATATTGAAAAGATAAGGAGAAAGGGGGCAGCCCTGTCTAGTCCCTGATTTTAGTGGGATTGCTTCAAGTTTCTCTCCATTTAGTTTGATGCTGGCTACTGGTTTGCTGTATATTGCTTTTACTATGTTTAGGTATGGGCCTTGAATTCCTGTTCTTTCCAAGACTTTAACCAAAATTTTCAAAAATATGTTTTTCATTTTAACTTGAAAATTTTATACTTATTTTTTGGATATAATGAGATTATTTATTGCTGATTAAAATTATCCTCTTAATATTTATGACCTTCTAATTCTATAATAACGTCCAATTTTAAGTGGTCTTATATTTAAGATTACCATTTTTTCCAAAAGAACAGATTTTCTCTCTCATTTGTGGCTACTTGCTCCAAATCTTCATATATCAGTTTATAACCTGGGATAACTGCAGAAACAGAAAACTAAAATGTACCAAGGGGTGGTGGTGAGAAATAGAGGAGAAATATTGGGGTACAACTGACATGAAAAGGGATATGGGGAAGAATGAGGACAGGAATATTAATTTGGGATCACAGAAGGATATTAATAAAGAAGGAGGGTAAAAGTACAAATGTCTGAAGAAATTATAAAAAATAATATTAGAAATTATATGCCTAAAATCGCTGATAATGCATAACATATATATATATATATATAGTTTTTTTCCCTTTTGGGCTAACAAAACTCCTCCTGAGATCCATAGCCTATCTAACAAAACCTCAGTGCAAGGCATGAGAATCACCCTTTTGAGTTTTTGGTCCAAATTGTTCAAGAGATTCCACAAACAAACCTTATTGCTCATGTCCTTGGGTTCCTCCTGGAAGTGGAAATTAAGTGCCAACTGTTTGAGGCACTATGTCTTTTGCACACAGGATCTAGAAGATCTGAGTTAGTTCTTATCCTAAAACCTTTTCACTGATAACTACTTTTCATAATAACATAAGGAATCATGAGAGCTTGCACTGAAGAAAAGCAATTGCAAGTCTTACCCTGCTTGATGCCTATGAACTAAAATGAGAATCATTATGGTATCAATAGTGGCACTTAGGCCTTGGTAGTAGCCAACATTTTTCTAATTGTACTTAAAGCCTACTCAACAATAGGAAAATCAAACATGGTATTGGAAATCTGGCTAAGGTCTAATAGCGTCATGGATCCTGGAAGAAAACTACAGGTACTACTTAATTCCTAATTACACTCTCTATATATTTTTCCTTATACCCGGTTTACTGACTGGTTTTGTGTGTCAACTTGAGACAGGCTGGAGTTATCACAGAGAAATGAGCTTCAGTTGGGGGAAGTGCCTCCATGAGATCCAGCTGTGGGGCATTTTCTCAATTAGTGATCAAGTGGGGAGGGCCCCTTGCAGGTGGTGCCATCCCTGGGCTGGTATTCTTGGGTTCTATAAGAGAGCAGGCTGAGCAAACCAAGGGAAGCAAGCCAGTAAGGAAAATCCCTCCATGGCCTCTGCATCAACTCCTCCTTCCAACCCTGCTTGAGTTCCAGTCCTGACTTCCTTTTGTGATGAACAGCAATGCAGAAGTGTAAGCTGAATAAAACCTTTCCTCCCCAACTTGTTCCTTGGTCATGATATTTGTGCAGGAATAGAAACCCTGACTAAGACACCTGGAAATAAATATAAGCCTCATGACCATCAAAGAAACATATTCTTCCAACAGACTTACATCATTATAGAAAACAAAAAAACAGTGAAAATACAGGAGAAAAAGTAATCATGTACTACCTGGTCCCAACTGGTTCATATACAGTACAAATCCTATGCTCAAGATTTAGGGATTAGAGTGTGAATAGGGGGGCAGAGTGATTGTAAAAGACATAGAAATAGGAACTTTGTTGTGAGATTTTGTCTTCAAAAATGTCAGACAGAATACATCCACAAGCTCTCATCAACATAGCTTCCTAAACAAGCCTGGAATAAAGATAACACCAACAAACACTTGAACACCAAAGAGGGAAAGTAAGAGAAATAGTCTTCCATGGAGAAGAAACACCCACTTGATTATCCAATACCAAGTGTTCAGCCCTGTAATTATATATACTCAGAAATAAAAATTGCATTACTTGGACTGAGGAGGTTATATTTATATATTAAGAATATATAATATAAGATGTGATATGTTGTATATATAAAAGCAACAAAAGAAACAGAGGCCATAATTTGAGAGAAAGCACAGGGATAGTGTGTATGGTAAGGTTTAGAAGGAAGAAAGGAAAGGGAGAAAATGATATAATTATATTTCAATTAAAAAATAAGAATATTAAAAATAAATAAAAGGAACAGAATCTATTTTGCTAACCAGAATATCTTTTTTCAATATGGATGTTATGCATTGAAACATCTGATGATATAATTTTTAAAGGGAAAAAACTTTTGATAATAGCCAGTGTAGGGACAGGATAATGAAAAACCACAAGATAACTGCAGCAAGATATAAAGGTGAATTATTCAAATGAGAAAGCACATTTTAATGAGTGGTTGAATTTCTTAAATGATCCTCCTGGGCTTAATTTTATATGAACAAGTTACAAACTCAGGATCACATTTGTTCCCAGAGTATTTTAACTTAGAATATAATGCAGATATCATTCTCAAGAGATAAGTTCTATATTTTCCTGTACTGTTTACTTCTCAGTGTTTATTTCATATCTGTTTAAGAGGAGAGAGTATTGGTACCAATAGCCAGATATTGGTACTTCTTTTTGTTGGTTATAATATAAATGAGATATGCTGATTTTTAATATAAAATTATTTAGTAATTTTTTATTACTCACCATGAAAAAGCAATTTAACAATAGTTTAAAAGACAGCTGTGTAATTTTTCCAGAATTTCAGGTGTCTGCAATTGATTTGGTCATGCTAAAAGACTTTTGTAATTATCAATTTTTTTGTGAGGCAACTTTGAGACATTGTGAATTTTGCAATATCTCAATGAAGTTACACATCTTTTAAATTCTTTCAGATTTAAGCAATAACTTTTACTAAAATTATAGATAAAAAGAGGAGGCTTTGTCCAATATTTTGCTGCAGGAAAGTTAATGTTTGTTTAATTCTGTATTTAAATTTGTTTCTTTGGTCATGGTTGAGCTATAATTACATAAAAAGTTATATATTCAGTGTGTGCCATAAGTCAGTTTTATATGCACAGAATATTATGAAATGATCCTCACAAGTAAGTTTAATACCTCTGTGTTCATGTTTAGATACTGTTTTACCTGTTGTGAAGAGACATTACAACCAAGATGACTTATAAAAGAAGCATTTAGTTGGAACTGGCTTACAGTTCCAGAGGTTTATCCCATTATCATCATGACAGGAAGTGTGGTGAAAGGCAGGTAGGCATGGTGATAGAATGGTAACTGCAAGTGGTCTTTTTTTTGATCTGCAAGTTCAATGGCCTACAATGATCTGCAAGTTGTGGGCAAAGAGAGAGGCTGGTTCTGGCATGGGTCTTTGAAACCTCAAAGCCAAGCTCCAGTGACACACCCACTCAAACAAGTCCACACCTACTTAAACAAGTCCACACCTACTCCAACTTGACCACACCTCCTAGTCCTTCCCACATGGTTCCACTACCTTGTGGCCAAGATTTCAACTGTATGAACTTATGGGGGCCATTCTCATTCAAACCAACACACCTCTCATAGGCATTTCTTTTAATACTTTTATTATCATAGGGAGGAATTTTGCCTGAAATTTCCTGTCAAGACTCAGTCCTTTCCAGTGATCAAATTCAGTTTGTTAGCTTAACCATCTCACTGGACTGAGATGGTTGCCTCCTTTGTGAATCCTAGATTCACAGTCCTGGATATAAATACATGGAATGATTTATATATCTTCATAAAGTAAAAATGAAATGGGGTAGAGTGGAAATTTTGTGTATGGGTAGTATATGATCAATGAATGAGAAATTTGTCTTAAATTTCTTATTGAAACCTATTACTATGAATAAATCACATACTCCAATAAAAATAATTTTATAATATTTGATATTGTGATAGGTAATCTTGATTGACATTACGGGAGGCTTAACATTTGCTAAGAAAATTAGCGCTCAAAATATCTGTGAGAACTTTTTCAGAAAAGTTGGATTATGATGAGGACCCATCCTTCATTTGGGTAGTACAGTGCAAAATGCTGGTGTTATAGAGTGAAAAAATGGGGAAAAAATGGAATTTCTACTTCATAATGTGAACACAGTGTGACTAGCCATATCATCCTTCATCCATCCTTGTTATATCCTCACTCACTGCCTTATTGTCTCTTTATGATGAACACCTTCTGATCATGAATTTAAACAAGCCCTTCAATCTTTAATTTGGTAATTGTTAAGTACTTTGCTATAGCAGTTAGCAAATCAGCAAATACAGATATTTTCTTTACATTTTAAATGTAAGCTAAAACCCTGTAGAGCAATTTAAAGCAATTCTTTTCAAAGTGATATTAGACTGTTTTTCTAGGTTTTATTTTATTTAATTTTTTTACTTAATATTTTATTCATTTACATTTCAAATTTTATACCATTTCCAGGTTTCCTCTCCGTAAATACCCATCATATTCTCCCTCCCCCTGCTTCTGCAAGCGTACTCCCCCACCCACTGACCCACTCCTGCCTCCCAGCCCTGGCATTGCTCTACATTGGAACATCAAGCCTCCCCAGGACCAAGGGTCTCTCCTTCCATTTATGTCTGACTAGGCCATCCTCTGCTACATATGCAGCTGGAGTCATGGGTCCCTCCATGTGTACTCTTGGGTTAAGTTTTCAAATAATGTTCTGTTCCATTCCTGGATGGTATGAGTAATGGACACTAGACCAGAGGTGGATAGGCTTCATTCTGGTTTTAATCCATGGACACAGAAAGTATTTAATCCTGGGAAAATCAGTGAATTTCAGCTTCATTCCCTTTCTTAAAAGATAATGATGTCTAAGTATATTCTAAAAATGAAAAATTTCAGAATTTCTTTTAGCCACATTATCTGACTTGTTATAGTAGATGTTTTCCAAAGTCCAGCAAAGATTTCTCTGACTGTAAACTCAACTATATGAAATAGATAGTGAGATGTTATTTTTTAAATGTAATATGTTTGACTACAATGGGTCATTAGTCTTTTCTATGTCAATTCTATGATCTACTCCAAAAATATGTGTTGAACACTAATCCTTGACATAGTGTTATTTTGAGTTGGGGTTTTAGGAAAATGAGTAGGTTATGAGAGGGGAAATCTCATGAATTAGATTAATGTCATTAGAATAAGAAAGAAGAGGGATGGGAAATAGTCTCTGTCTTCTTCTGTCTTGAATAGTCATCTGCAACTAGAAGGAATAATTTCATCAGTTGGCTGATACTTCAATTTTTTGGCTTCACTGCTCTGGAATAGTCAGAAATTTTGTTTTTTAATCTACCCCATCTATGGCTCTTTGTTATAGCATCTTAGCAGACTAAAGCAATGTCCTAACAAAACTGAAAAGTAATATTTTGTCAGTGTAGAGATTTGAGATGATTTCAGTTAAATTTCTCATTTAGTAACATTCAAATTATAATAAAATGCCTTTTAAGGTAGAATCCACAGTTAAATACAATTTCTTATTTTTCTTAAGAGACCTGAACAATAATCAGTGTCTTATTCTTCACTTTTCCATTGTGCTGTGATTTTCAGATGACATTTTAATGTTATGAAAAGACATCTCTGCAGTGCTCTGTTGGATTTGCTTACTGATGTGTTCTTCCTTAATTAACAAAGGGGAAGACATTTAATATTGTACCTTCAGCTGTACACAATATAAACATGGATACAAAACCTCAATCTGTTTTTTTTTTTTAATAGTGACTCGAAATGACTATTTTAAGATAGAGTAAGAGTTATTCAATTTATACAACTGCATTGATTAACTTTATGTTAGTGTCTCTTTTGGGGGTAGTTTATTTAGTTAATAATTGTTATATATCAAAGATATGAATGGCTTGCACTCTCAGACTGAAACGGGTAGACATACACTCATTCTTACTTAACACAGCTGATTTATGTCAGCACTCTTCTAAGAAGTCAAGGCATCTCGTATTCTGTAGGAAACAAGGGGGCAGTGATGGTCTGGATAGGTTGCCCTGGCAGCACTGATCAGCTCTTGTCACAGTTTGCAAGAAAGAATGTGCAATCACTTTGAGTGCTGCTCCCTGACTCGTCTGCCTCCTGGCAGGAGAATATAAGGCTCCTGTCACTAACCGTGATAGTTCCAATAGCAGATGCTGGGAAAAGTAGGGCGGACACCTCTGTGGCTGCTAACTAGCTGGTCCATACTACATTTAATAAGGGGCACGAGTCCTGGCTGATTTCATATGAAAAGAAATCTCCCAGCCCTTATCTCCTTATCTTCAGATTGAGTGCTGCCTACTATTTAAAGCATCTGGAGTCTTTTAAGAAGAACACTTCTCTCTCTCTCTCTCTCTCTCTCTCTCTCTCTCTCTCTCTCCTTTTTCCATTCCTTCAACATTAAATCCATCCACTCCTTCTCTCCTTTATTGTTCTCATGATCCCAGTGTGTAACTTTGCCATTTTCTTATAAAATAAACATAGAAAGCATAGCAGAGTTTATTAGATATCTTGAAACCACATGACTTTAATGTACAAGAAACACAAGGGCACCACAGTGCAGTAACCACCAACTTTAACTTTCAAATGATGTCCAAGAGGAAATATCCAAGTTCTATTATAAAGCTAAGTTCAAAATAGATTTTTAGATACTTCAAAATTCACAAGAATATCTCATATTTTTAAAGGTCTAATTCTGTAAAGTAGGTCCTTTTTACCATGCTAATGGTGATATACTTTGAAGGGTGAACACAATGTGGTCTTCAAGATTATCTAAGCTCAGTGCTTGCAAACTAGTATTCCTAAAACCAGCCATGATTTATCTGGTTATGCATAAAGTAATGGTGTGTGTGTGTGTGTGTGTTTGTGTCTGTGTATGTTTGTGTGTGTGTGTGTGTTGTGTGTCTGTGCATGTATATATGGAAAGCTCTATGAGTTAAAGTTTCCCTAACAATTGAGTGAAGAAGGTCTGTGAGAGAAAGGATAGGTACATGTCTCTTGCAATAAATGGTTCAGGTGACCATTTTATGTCTGGTATATTCCTAATCTGAGCAGGTGCTTTTGTAGTAGTGGCAATTCCTCCCAGGGCAGGTCAGTGTAGGTAGGCCCTTTGGACTGTGAATATATTGGAGTGTCTTGTGGGCACTTCTTAAATGACTGCTTTTCTTATTTCCCACCCACATGGTTAGTCCAGGTTCTGTGAAAGATTTTATTCAGTATTTTCATAATTCTATATGTTTTTATTATTTAGTACTTAAAATTGATGTGAGCTTAAGTAAAATGGCACTGGCTACTGAAAAGAAAAATTAATCCACATTTATCTTTGATTATAACTTTTTAATAGGAATCTATTACTGAATCATTTACTAAAATCATTTCATTTACTAAAGGAAATGATCATTTACTAAATCATGATCATTTACTAAAATTCAGTATTTACCTATAGTAAAACTCTTAACTAAATTAGAATAGAAATCAATTGTTAACCTTGTAAAAAGTCCTAAAGACTTCTACCAGAGGGTTTTAGGAAGCTGTATTATCACTGATAAAATTTTATAAAAAACTACTGCATGTCAAAAGAGCAATTTAAGATGCCTTTCTTTGCAATTTTTGTTTAATGATGCACTTGAAGTTCCATACAGTACAATAAAGAGTAAAAACATGCATGTCCTGGAGAAAGAAGCAAAACTTTTCCTTATCTGAACATAGTGTAAGTTTCTACCTTGGGAATTAAGGAAAATTTACATAAAACTACTAGGATTAATGAAAAAGAACACAAACTTTCTGGACCATGCAAGAATGATCTGTACTTTATATAACAGTTTAAAATAATGGTGACAACTTCAAGGTAGAAAGGATTCTATGAGCCACCAAAACTGTAACTCAGGAGGTATAAATTTAATGACACTTTCACAGCAGCATTATTAGCAATGACACTTCTCAACAATACATAGTCACAGGAAAGGACAATGCATTCACTGGCTTGGGAAATTTATCCAAAATGTACATCATTCACAACAAACTAGAATCTTGAAAATGAAAAGGAGTTTCTTAAATCCTGTAAAACAAAACAAAAACAAAGAAACAAACAAACAAAACATTCCTCAATGCTAAAATGGTGTTGCTGCATAAACAAAATCCAAGCTGTGAATAAACATTTGAAAACACTTAGCCTCAATTGTAAACACGACAATTTGTAGGTCAACCTCATGATAAGGAAAGCAATCACTCCCTAAAGTTGCCCTCAGAACCCACAACTATGTAAGAGCACAGTGCAAAAAGGAATTAAGGGCACAAGTGGAGCTCAGTTGCCCTTCAGATAAGGAGATGATCTGGGATTATTTAGCTAAGAAGTGTGTAATCGCAAGGGCTCTTATAGACGGAAGAAGAAAGGAGATCCGAGTGAGGAATTTGAAGGTGTCACGGTGCCAGCTTTGAAGATGGAAGAACCAGGAGCCCAGGAATGAAGTAGTCTGCTGAAACTAGGGAGGCAAGAAAATCACTTCCCCACAAGCCCTCAATGAGACAAGAGCTCTGCAGCTCTCTGTATACTAGAGGAATTGCACATCTGCCCTCCAGAACCGGGACTTAACAAACCTGGGTTATTTGCAGTTGTGTTAGGGCAGGATTAGAAAACAAACACAAGCTCCAGTGAAACACTCTGACAAATATTTAAAGGTCACAAATTGCAAATATTTAAAACTGTAACTATAGGAGAGATAATGGAAAATGTGAAGTCATAAAACACCAGTGATAAGTAAATAGGTTAGTACGGCCTCTCCTGAGAACAATATCAAAATACTTAAATTGTTTACAAGTTCGAGATGAACACACTTATATTTTCTATGTTTATATTGAAGCAATTATGACATATTCAGATAAAGAAACTGATAGGTCTTACTTAGGAGCTCTGCTTTAATATGGAGATGTGGTTTCAACAGGTTTCCATAAAAGGGAGAATGAATAAATAACTCTGATGGAATAGCATGTACCTGAACAATCTAGACTTACTTCCATCAACATGGCTGGACTACAAAGTTATACTTTGGAGCCAAGATGCATCTTTCAGCAGGTAAATATGTGTGCATAGGTCAATGCCGTTAGTGTCATGTACATGTATTTTAATGTAAAAATTCTATTGTTTTGGAATAAAAAATATGAGGTATACTTGAAAAATAAAACTTTTGGTTTAATACATGGCTCAGTTAGTAAAACACTTCCTATGTACATGTGAAGATCTTAGTTTGGACCCTTAAAGCCATGTAAGCCAGATGTAGTGGGACATGTTATATCTGTAATCTCAGCACTTCTGTAGTGGGAATGAGGGCAAGACTGAAGAATCTCCAGAAGTTCATAGGACCTGATGCATGATCAATAGACAATAAAGAGATCCTGTGTCAAGTAAAACCGAAGGCACCCACTGACATCCCAGCTTGACTTCTACCCTCTGCAAGTACATAGTATCATACACATAAACATTCACACACATACAGAATTCATTATACACATAGACAGGGAGAAAAGATATATGTCAATTTCAACGTAAAAGTACTATTTTGATGATAGTTTGTAGATTTTATGAATTGGACAGAATGGTTTCAGCAATAACTCTAAAGAGTACATGAGTAGGCGTCTCTTATCTTATTCTCTATTTTTATTGAATAAGGAAACATATTTTTGTAATTAAATAAGAAAGAAGTACATGTATACTTAACTAAATAACCATTTTGACAAATAACTTTTATCCCACAACATCAGAATATTGAGAAAATTAATTCATCCTAGGGTTTGCATCTGAAATGTCCACACTGCCTCCTTTATTGAGGTATGGTCACCAGCTGGTGGCACTGTTTGGAGGAAAAGGTGAAAGTTTTGGCAGTGGAACTTATGTGGGGACATCATGTGTGGAGGAGGACATAGAAGGTTTGATTGGTCCCTGACGGTTCTCTCTGTTTCCTGTTTGGCACAAGCTGAGCTCTTTTGTTTCTCCATGTATACCTGGCATGGTATTCTGCCCCAAAAGGGAACAGAAATGAGGATGCCATCCATGAACTGAGACTTCTGAAACCATAAGGCCCAATGTCCCCCATTTTTCCATTTTAAAAGTTTTTCTTAGGTCACAGTGATGATATTCTAATTCAAATGATATATAATAAAATAAAAATAAATGGCAGGAAACTGTCCATGTATATATTTATAAGTAGTATACTATATCTTTCTGCATCCTTAGTTATGATTAAAAGTGTTTACTCTCACTGACTTAGTTTCCTTTTTACATTCAATTCCTACCACAAGGATAGCTAAAACTATTCTCAACAAAAAAAGCAATTCTGGGGGAATCAGTATCACTGACTTCAAGCAATACTACAGAGCAATAGTTTTGAAAACTGCATGGTATTGGTACTGTGACAGGCAGGCAGATCAATGGAATAGGATTGAAGATCCAGAGATGAGCCCACACACCTATGGCCACTTGATCTTCAACAAAGGGGCTGAAAACATCCAGTGGAAAAAACATAGCCTTTTCAACAAATGGTGTTGGTTCAACTGGAGGCCATCATGCAGAAGAATGCGAACTGATCCATCCTTATCTCCTTGTACTAAGCTCAACTCCAAATGGATCAAGGACCTCCACATAAAGCCAGAAACACTGAAGCTAATAGAAAATAAACTGGGGAAGACCCTTGAGGACATCGGTACAAGGGGATGTTCCTGAACAGATCACCAATAGCGTATGCTCTAAGATCAAGAATTGACAAATGGAGCCTCATAAAATTACAAAGTTTCTGTAAGGCAAAGGATGCCAGCAAAAGGACAACTCGGCAACCAACAAATTGGGAAAAGATCTTCACCAACCCTACATCAGATAGAGGGCTAATATCCAATATATATAAAGAACTCAAAAAGTTAGACCCCAGAAAACCAAATAACCCTATTAAAACATGGGGTACAGAGCTAAACAAAGAATTTTCACCTGAAGAACTTCGGATGGCAGTTCTTAACTTAAGAGAAGCAACTTAAACAATGCTCAACATCATTAGCCATTAGGGAAATGCAAATCAAAATAACCCTGAGATTTCACCTTATACTAGTCAGAATGGCCAAGATAAGAGCTCAGGGGACTGGAGGTGTTGGCAAGGATGTGAAGAAAGAGGAACACTCCTCCACTGCTGGTGGGAATGCAAATTGGTACAATCACTCTGGAAATCAGTCTGGTGTTTCCTCAGAAAACTGGGCATGTCACTTCCGGAGGACCCTGTTAAACCACTCCTGGGCATATACCCAGAGGATTCTCCAGCATGTAATAAGGATACATGCTCCACTATGTTCATAGCAGCCCTATTTATAATAGCCAGAATCTGGAAAGAACCCAGGTGTCCTTCAACAGAGGAATGGATACAAAAAATGTGGTATATAAACACAATGGAGTACTAGTCAGCCATTAGAAACAATGAATTCATGAAATTCTTAGACAAATGGATGGAGCTGGAGAACATCATACTAAGTGAGTTAACCCAGTCTCAAAAGATTAATCATGGTATACATTCACTGATAAGTGGATATTAGCCTAGAAACTTGGAATACCCAAGACATAATCCACATATCAAATGATTTCCAAGAAGAACGGAGGAGTAGCCCCTGGTTCTGGAAAGGCTCAGTGCAGCAGTATAGGGCAATACCAGAACAGGGAAGTGGGAAGGGGTGGATGGGGGAGCAGGGGGAGGGAACAGGGCTTATTGGACTTTCCGGGAGTGGGGAGCTAGAATAGGGGAAATCATTTAAAATTTAAATAAAAAATATATCCTATAAATAAAAAAAAACAAAGTCCTTAACAAATAGTGTTTGCAAATGGGACTTCAAATGAGCTATAAGCTCATAAGCACGCTATAAGCAAACACATTCAAAATGATATAATACACTATTTTACTATTGGTCTTATGAGACTTTACCTGTCTTTATAGGTAAAATGAACCACTATATCTGAATACTTGAAGTATTAAGCAATCTCTTTCCCAGATTCCCTATACCATGTGAAAAAGGAAATCAGTTTTTGTCTTATTATTAACACTACTCCTTGTAAGGCTCACCTGAATGCTTTGCCCCCCTTTCTTCCTACAGCTGTCTCTGCTGGGTGCTCTGGTCTGACCATTATTGCTGACGTTATTGCTTCCATATCAGACACAGGCATGAAAGTCTTGCTCCAAGCAAGGAGCTAAGAACTTGGTGTATGGCTTCCCAGATTTGCCATGTATCATTTCTTCTTTGCGCCCTGCAAATTTCCAGCAGTATGTAAGGGTACAGACCCCATTTAAAGCATTTAAAGCACCATCAAACACTTTCCATTGGTTTTAGAGAGGTTTCTCTGGGACGTTAGCTTCCACCCTAACCTACTTCTTACTAAGTGGTTTTCCCTTAACTCTTGCATCCATTCCCACTCCCACCTTCATTATATTAAATATGGATAATGGTGTGCTCACTGAATTTTTTAAAATAGCTGGCAATCAATTTTGTTTGAGCATATGTGGTACTGACATCACTTAAGTATATTACTTTTCTTTTAAGAAAAAAAGAATAGAATATGCTTTACTTGGAAAGACTCTTCAGAAAACACTGTAATAATGTACTTTCATGAAGTTACAGATCTCTGAATTTTGCCTGCTTTCACACAAATTGCCTAACAATTTTAATATTATATATGCTCCTAAATATGCTAAACCTAATCTGAGGGAGCCTTGCTGATCCTACGGAGGACACACTCTAAAGGGATTGACATATGAAAAGATATCAGTTTTTCTCTGGATCAGTCTCAAAGGCAGAGGAGACTGTGCTAAGGCTGCTAATCATAGAGAGGGGTCATTATCCTAGCCCAGAGGCTTGTGTGGGAGACTCATGATCCTGTGAATTACAAGAGTGATCTAAGTAATGTTGGCAGAATCAAACAGTGGCAGCTCGCATTGTTAATCCCTCTGCAGTCACCTGGAATCTGAAGAATGTCTGCATCTCTGTGACTGGAGTGGAGCTGACTGGGCCAATGTGCCTGTCTAACATCACAGCTTTGCAGAATTGACTGAGCACTTGGGCCATATTCACAGGCTTCCTGTGGAATCGCTGAAACAATCAGAGAGCATTCATTTCTTTAAATAGTTATACAACTTTGGGAGATTTGAGTCCCAATGACTCTATCATTCTGCTCATCAAAGTACACTGGGACACCAATAGTCAATTAATAAATGCCTTAAATCAGACAAGTGGCCATTTCACATAATAGTGACATTCATGCCTTTGAAGAAATCATGTGCACAGAATAGCAGCAGATGTTTTTCCTTCCCACTATTGACAAATCAGCATACAGAAGCCCCAAACTGCACTTGGAGGAATTTAGGTCAGTGTGAGGAAATCAGTGTGCATTTAAAGACTCTTTGTGTGTGTTTAAAATATGTTATAATGTTTTAAGAAACAGCCTTTCTTTCAGAGATGCTGGTAAGGCTTCTGCAGAGAACTGCAGCTGTTCAGACACATTCAATAGGAATGATTCAACTGGGGGGGTGTCATTGCAGGGGAAGGAAAGTTTCATAGACACATGGCTGTGTGCTAAAAACATTTTGGAACCAAGATTTTAGGTCTAGAACAATAGTATCCTAAGTGGGGTGCCTTTCCCAAGAAACTAAGTAATGAAAAGAGAGACTGAAACTCATGTTCCTATTTGTTCTTTGTGTTTTATATTATATTATCGCACTGATATATTATTGTTTGCAATATGTACAATAGTTCCTATTGTTAGACCATGAATGTGACTCATGAGGTCAATGTAAATACGGAGAGACAGAATTTTATTTATGCTTTTGCTGATGAGGTTGCAGTTTGAAATTAATTAACACACTCGTAAGTATGTTAAGCTGAGTTTGCAGTGAAGAAAGAAAAGCCAGTATCCACTTGAGAGTGACAAACCCCCTCCAACAGATAGGCTGCTACTGGCTTACAGTCTCTTGGAGAGGATTTCAAAACAGATAGGCCTTGGGCTAAGTGTATCTCTTGGTGGCCCAGAATATACATTAACGCATTCTTTTCTCATCCCAATGCTCTAAGATACCACATCCTCTGTAGATGCCTGCCTCAGGCCCACCAAACATGTTTGTGAGGGCCTACTATCTTCTTTCTCCTTCCCCTCTCCTCATACTTCTTAGAGATTGAAAAGGTAACAAAATTAAATTCCAGGATCTAACAAAGTATCTTTGACATAAATTTAGGTATTTGGAAGAGGAGGCAGTGAAATATTTAAGAGAGAAAATATGTAACTGTGTGAACTAGTGAAATGGTTCATCATGTAATAGCAACTGCTACCAAACATAATGAACTATGTTACAGCTCTGGAATCAACATAGCAGGAAGAGAACTGATTCCTCAGGATTGTCCCCTAGCCTCTGCATGCAGGCAGTAACAATCATATACCAACTATGTACTCATTTGCCCGTATCTGAGCACAGCAAATGTTTCTTTTCTGAATCTGGCAATGTTGGATTTTTTTGTTTTGTTTTGTTTTAATTATAGGACTGTTTTATATGTATGGGTGTTTATTTCGGTCTGTCTGTCTGTCTGGGTAACATATGTGTTCCTGTTGCCAGCAGAGCCCACAGAAGGGCACCACATATTCTGGAACAGGAGATATAGTGGTTGTAAGGTATCATGTGGTTGCTGAAAATAAAATATTGGTTCCAAAAGGAATAACCAGTATTCTTTTTATTTTATTTTATTTTCTATGGAAAACCATCAATCCATTCCACTACATAAAGAAACTCAAAGAGAAAAGCCACATGGTCATTTCATTAGATGCTGAAAAAGCTTTGGACAAAATTCAGCATCCTTTCATGCTAAAAGTCTTGGAAAGAACAGGAATTCAAGGTTCATACCTAAACATAGTAAAGGCAATATACAGCAAATTGGTAGCAACCATCAAACTAAATGGAGAGAAGCTTGAAGCAATCCCAGTAAATTTAGGGACTAGACAAGGCTGCCCTCTCTCTCCATATCTTTTCAATATAGTACTTGAAGTTCTAGCTAGAGCAATTAGACAACATAAGGAGGTCAAAGGGATACAAATTGAAAAGGAAGAAGTCAAACTATCACTATTCGTAGATGATATTATAGTAAACTTAAATGACCCCCCCCCCCAAAAAAAAACTCCACCAGAGAACTCCTACAGCTGATAAGCAACTTTAGCAAAGTGGCTGGTTATAAAATGAACTCAAGCAAATCAGTAGCCTTCCTATACTCAAAGGAAAAGCAAGCTGAGAATGAAATTATAGAAATGACACTTTTCTTATTACATGCTGGGGAATCTTCTGGGTATATGCCCAGAACTGGTATAGCAGGATCTTATGGAAGTGAGGTGCCCAGTTTTTGGAGGAACCACCAGACTGATTTCCAGAGTGGTTGTACCAATTTGCAATCCCACCAGCAGTGGAGGAGTGTTCCTCTTTCTCCACATCCTCGCCAACATCTGCTGTCTCCTGAATTTTTAATCTTAGCCATTCTGACTGGTGAAAGGTGAATCTCAGGGTGGTTTTGATTTGCATTTCCTTAATGACTAATGAAGTTGAGCATTTTTTTTTTAGATGCTTCTCTGCCATCCGAAGGTCTTCAGGTGAAAATAATAAGGATACATGTTCTACTATGTTCATAGCAGCCCTATTTATAATTGCCAGAAGCTGGAAAGAACCCCCAGGTATCCCTCAAAAGAAGAGTGGATACAAAAAATGTGGTATATATATTCACAATGGTACTATCCAGCCATTAGAAACAATGAATTTATGAAATTCTTAGGCAAATGGATGGAGCTAGAGAACATCATACTAAGTGAGGTAACCCAGACTCAAAAGATGAATGAATCATGGTATGCACTCACTAATAAGTGGATATTAACCTAGAAAACTGGAATACCCAAAACATAATCCACACATCAAATGAGGTACAAGAAGAACGGAGGAGTGGCCCCTTGTTCTGGAAAGACTCAATGAAGCAGTATAGGGCAAAACCAGAACAGAGAAGTGGGAAGGGTTGGGTGGAAAACAGGGGGAGGGAAGGGGGCTGACAGGACTTTCGGGGAGTGGGGGTCTAGAAAAGGGGAAATCATTTGAAATGTAAATAAAAAATATATCGAATAAAAAAAAAGAAATGACACTTTTCACAATAGCCACAAACATCATAAAGTATCTTGGTGTGACTCTAACCAAATAAGTGAAAGATCTGTATGACATGAACTTCAGGTCTCTGAAGAGGGAAGTTGAAGGAGACCTCAGAAAATGGAAATATCTTCCATGCTCCTGGATTGGCAGGATTAATATAGTAAAAGTGGCCATCTTGTCAAAAGCAATTTACAGATTCAATGCAATCCCCATCAAAATCCCAACTCAGTTCTTTATTGAGTTAGATAGAGCAATTCTCAAATTCATTTGGAATAACAAAAATCCCAGGATAGATAAAACTAATCTCAACAGTAAAAGAACTTGCAGGGGAATCAGTATCTCAGACCTCAAGCAATACTACAAAGCAATAGTGTTAAAAACTGCATGGTATTGGTAGAGTGACAGGCAGGTGGATCATTGGAATAGGATTGAAGACCCAGAAATGAACCCACACACTTGTGTTCACTTGATCTTCAACAAAGGAGCTAAAACCATTCAGTGTAAAAAAGCCTTTTCAACAAATGGCGCTGGTTCAACTGGAGGTCAGCATGCAGAAGAATGCAAATTGATCCGTTCCTATCTCCTTGTACTAAGCTCAACTCCAAGTGGATCAAGGACCTCCACATAAAACCAGACACACTGAAACTAATAGAAAAGAAACTGGGGAAGACCCTTGAGGACATGGGCACAGGGGAACATTTCCTGAACATAAAGAACACCAATATCTTATGCTCTAAGATCAAGAATTTACAAATGGAACATCTGTTCAGACTTGATTTTTTTTTGCAAAATATATACTAACTTATTTAGGAATACCTATGATTTAGATTAGTATCTGTGTCTATCATTAGTAAAGAATATCCAATAAAGTGGTAAAGAAAATTGAGGTTAAAAGAATGATCAGAACTAATCTAATAAAAGTTGAATAAAATCCTCATAAATGTAAATTGTTTTATATTTGTACTTTCTTCCAATCAATATTTTACTCATTTAAAATAGGGAGTCATGATTAAATCTAATATTTTAAAACTATAGTAAAAGAACAACATGCTAAATGGCAGAAGGGTTGAACTTATAGTTTCTGCAAGTGCTTGTCTCTGATTCTGTTTTGTATGTTTTCAAAGCAATAAAACACAGTGTGGTCTATATATATCTAAACAAAATCCATATGGCTATGCACATAGGAAAGTTTCAGAATTTCAAATTATGTAAAGTGAAGTTATTAAAGACAGTTATACAAAGGTTCATTGTGACTTAGACCTGCTGTGTAGAATCCAATACCAAAGTCATTGGATTTCTCCCTGGAATATCAAAGCATACATGCAGTAAGTCAGGCTTGTCCTTCGGACCTACCTGAATCACTGCAAATCAAAAACATCCATCAATCTTAGTTTAGAATCAACAGATGACACACTTGCTGGGTACAGAATCAATTGTCCTAAACTCAACTATTCTCTGTTGCAACTCTTCCAGTGGTGGAATTGGCCACCAGATCTAACAGTACCTAGTCTATATTTTGCTCCTCTCACCCCTGCCTTGCAGTACAAAAGAAGGCTCTTCTTTCCTCCTGTGTCCCCTCTTCCTCTCTCAGACCTAGAAGGCTGACCTGCCTCCTCCTTTTTGCCCAATGATTGACTTCTTGTCATTTTTAGGATCCAATCAATTAACTGGAGGAAAATTTCAGTACACATACTAATTTATCATATTTATAATATCAGTACCTGTGTGGAATAAAAATCAACACCCAGCACTTACATTGAGTTATTTATGTAGCCATTTAAAAATAATGTATTTTTTCTTATAGGAAGAAGCCAGAATGTAGACTTTGTTCCATTTGATCTCACGTTAAGAGATCATTTTTCAATGTACTGTGTTTTGTTACCCCTATACATACACTCATTCTCCTTTTTTTCCCATATTATGTCATTAACTGAGTACAAAGCTATGGCTAAATAACAAATAAATTGGGTGTATTTGCAGTAAAGTCTGGGGCTAAGCTTTGATTTGCGCAAATCATATATAAGAATAGTTTGAAAAATGAATTCCTGGATGTGTTCTGTGTGCTAAAATTCCGCCATGGTTATAGTCACCTATGAAGATGTGCATGTGAAGTTCACTCAGGAAGAGTGGGCTTTGCTGGATCTTTCTCAGAAGAGTCTCTATAAAGATGTGATGCTAGAGAACTATAGGAATCTTGCTGCTATAGGCTACATTTGGGAAGACCATAATATTGACGAACACTTTCAAAGTTCTAGAAGATATGAAAGATCTACTCAGGTTAACAGAGGGTGATTTAAACATATATGTCTAGGATTGCCTGAAACTTGTTATCCCCATGCCTCTGCTTCCTTCCTCAAATCCTAGCTGTGTTCACCCAGCATCTGATAGAAACTGATACAGAGCAAATTCAGAGACACACAGCCAAACATCAGACAGCCTTGAGGAAGTCTTGTAGACAGTTGAGAGAAGGATTGAAGAGCCAGAATGTTCAAGTACACCAAAAGAAGACCTGCAGAGTCAACTAACCTGGGCCCTTAGGGGCTCACAGTGACAGAACCACCATGGAAAGAGCATGCATATGCTGGACCTTGACGATTGCACATTTAACCACATGTTCAATTTGGTCTTCAAGTGTTTTCCCTAACAAATGGAGCAGGGTCTGTGTCAAACAGTGTAGCTTGGCTTTCAATCCTTTTCTGTTAGGTGGTGGGTTTTGTCTAGCCTCAGGTGGAGCAGATGTGCCTCATCCTGCTACAAATTGATGTGCCAGAGTGGGCTGGTACCCATGGGGTCACATCAAAGTGGAAAGTGGGAAGGGGATATAAGGGGGTACTGGGAAGAGAGGAGGTAGGCCTATAATCTGTATATAAGGTGAACAAACAAACAGACACGTTAAATTCAGCATGTCAAGGTTTTAAAATATAAGCAAATGGACATAGATTTGTGCCTGGAAAGAAAATAATTTCATTATAATCAATTCCTAAAATTAAAGTCTCTGAACAAATAAATATATTTCTTATATGAAAACTGCAAAAAAAAAAAAAAAAGAAAAAGAAAAAAAGAAAAAGAAAAATGAATTCCCGGAAGGCTTGGAGATGAATGTGAAACCCACAATCCCCCCTCTTTTTTCATTTGACCAAATAGGTATAGACATGATGGCGGGAACAATATTTGTATTATTAATGAATGACAGGGAAGATTATATATATGAAAAACAAGGAAGCCTTGATTGGGATGTACTCAGATGGAAAGATTCAACATGCGTGAAATTTCATGTACCACCACATAACTGCTAAATTAGCTTCTTCTAGACTTTCTTTATTTGAATAGAAACGAATTTCAACGTTTTAGGCCACTCTTATCGCTATTGTTGTTATTGCTATTATTAATTATTAATTATTATTGAAAAGAGATTCTTCTCTCATACAATACATCTCAACCACAGGCCCTCTCTTCCCACTCCAAGAGACAACAACCAACATTGCAAAACACAATACAACAGGAGGAAAAGAGTCTCAAGAGCAGGCAGAAGAGTAAGAGATACACCCACTTCGATTTCTTTAGAAGTCTCACGAGAACCCCAAGCTAACAGCTGTAACATAAATACAGAGGACCCCATGCAGATCCCTGCAGGCCTCATGCTCACCATTGCAGTCTATGCAGGTTCATGTGAGCTCAGCTTAGCCAATTCAGTGAGCCAGGGTCTCCTCATGTCTTTCATCTGCTCTGACTCCTACACTCTTTCCTCCTTTTCTTCATAGGATTCCCAGAGTTCCAAAGGGAGGGAACTGATAGAGACATCCAGTTTGCATGCCTGCCCCTCGGCAAACTGTCTAGTCTCTGAATCTGCTCCCATCTGCTACTGAAGGAAGCCTCTCTGATGACAAATGGACAAAGCACTGATCTATGAGTACTTCGGAATGTCACTAGGAATCATTTCACTTTTTCCCAGTCATGTTTGGTTCTACCCTATGTCTCTGGCTCCCTGGCAGAGTAGGACATAGTCTCCACTCTCAGGGTGGGCCTCAAGTAGGAGCAGTCATTACTTGGCCATTCCCATAAGTTCTTCTTCATGACACCATTGCCCCAGAACTTCTTTTAGGCAGGACAGATTATTGTTTCTGTGACTGGGTTGGTATCTAGGCTAACTTTTCCATAACCTGCAAGTATCTTCCCTTGTGAACATTTCAGCTAACATTATTTGAAAACAAAATTTGTTTTTAGCTCTGTGAGTCTAAATATACTTAACTACATCCATTCCTTTGAATTGTCTCATAACAGTACAAGCAACCATGAAGACATTTAACAATTTCTATCCACAAAATAACATTGCAAAATATAAAATATTATTGTATAATGCATAGAGAATCTAAGCACACCTTTGCCTCTTAATTGAAATATAAACTCATGTAAATGATAAATCCCCATGAACATCCTTATCTTTGTGTCCTATAAGACCAACTAAAATACTATTGCAAAGATTACTATGTCACCCAAAGATGCAATGTTAACATTAAGGATACATGAAATTAGGTTTTTAGTCATTTGTAAGTTAATTTTATCTTAATATCTTGACTTGGCACATATAATTTGCTATTTAAACACATTGTGTGTGTGTGCGTGCGCGCGCGTGTTTGTGTGTGTGTGTGTGTGTGTGAAAGCATGCATTTGGAGGTCAGAACAACTTATAGTACTTGGGTGTTCCCTACCACCATGTTGGTCACAGGCTTGGTAGGGAGCCTCTTTATGCTTTTGTACACGAAGGCATCTCACTGGTATATAAAGAAATCATTCTTTCACATATTAAGTTACAGGTTCTATAGAACAAATTGAGCCCCATATTTTAATCTCTTTATTGATCTTTACACTGAAAATTATCCAGACTATACAAAAAGACTGAGAGACTTCGGCTCCTACTTTATCTAGTCAGGGAGTGTGATATTAAGTGGAATCTGAGTCTTTATTCCCTAGGGTGTACACATTCTAGAATGAGTGCACAAGATTCATGAATGAATGTAATCCTGAAAGTTGTTTTAAAGAATACAAAAAGTGGGATGTGTTTTGATCTCAACATATAAAATGCAAAGAATATTAAAATAATACTATCACATTAATTTCCAACTCATACTGTGATAAATGACTTTTAACTAGTTAGAAAACTTAATTGTCCTAATGTATGTTATTATTTTGTGTTTGTGCTTTCTGTTTTTTCAGAAAGAAAATCAGGTGCTGAGAGCTCACAGAGCTGTTAGGAACTGCTCCACTGGGTTGAGCCCTAAGTTTATCCAAATCCACCTGAAGACATGATAGAAGTGATTCTTTGTGATAGCCTAGGTGACAGGTCATGATGCTTTCATATACAAGTAGGCTTCTTAATTGTACTTTCTTTTTCCTTTTTGCAGGACATCTAGGAAAAGGATATGGTACCATCAAACGTGTTCTGTGTTCTTCTCTTTATATCTTGTGGTTCAGAGTGCAAATTTCAGATGTTAGACAAGGCTGGGTTTGAAGGAACAGAAGGGTGACAAGGGGTGAGAAGGAAGTAGAAACTTTCTTCTTTATTTTTGCTAACACTTCTATGAGGAATACCAGACCTCTTCACCTAGTGAAAAGATAGCATTTGAGCTATGAGTGCTTTAATCCAGCTTTAATGTAAAAGAAAAGTTAGATGACTGAAACATGGCTATGATATTGGAGACAGATTTTATTTCACCAAAATGACAGCTGTCAACAGAGCACCTTTTCCCTATCTAGCATCAACTAATTTGATTTCCTAATTTGAAAATTAGGAGACTCCAATCACTAGGTTATAGGATGATTTTTGGAAGAAGCAGGCATGCTGGTGCACATCTGTAATCTCAGCATTTGCAAGATAAAGTCGAGAGGATCAGCAGTTCCAGGCCAGTGTCATCCATATAGTGAGCTTGAGTCCAGCCTGAGTTATATGATACTCTCTCTCCAAAACCAAAGCAAAATATTAGAGTATTGGTAGGGCATTAAGCTATAAATAGAAGATGAGGAAATTAAGACAAAACCCTTTTTTCTAAGGCTTACCAATCTAGGAGTTTAGCAATATGGCTTGATTTATTTTAACACACACTTGGCAATGTTTAATGTTATCATCTCATGTGAGTTGAGTCTAGTGAAATGCTACAGCAAGTCCCAAGGGCTCTTTATAGATTTCTTGCTGACACACACACATCAAATGGAATTTGAATGAGAGCCAGACATTATTTCTATTTTAAGTGAAATTAATTGAGCTTTCAATGGTTGTATGATATCTTAGACAGGTGTTTGTCAAGACTCTATCAACAATAGTACCCTTGGGGAGGCTGGAAGAGCAGGTTGTCAGGAGGAAGAAGAGGAAACCCAGGCAACAGCTGCCAGGTGAACTGGTCATATGGAGATGCCTGTCTGAGGATATGCAGTCAGTTACTACTTGGCTGTTCTGACATAGCCTCACCTCACTGACCATGGGTGACAGATCCTGATGTTGCCAGAGGCCTGAGGGAATACCAAAACACTGCCTCTGAGAACAGTTTTTGTGAGTAATTTGTTTTAAACCAATTTTATTTATTCTGTACATACTTATGCTATCAAAATCCTGAGAGAAATTCCTTCTCAAATGATCGCTGACATGCTGACATACACTAGTGTTCATTGTGCTAGGGAATGGTGTTGCTTTTCTTCAGTGATTGGGATTGTCTGTGCAAATGTGTACTCTATCTAAATCACATTGTGGGTGAAGCATTTATCCTCATAAAGGTATTTACCTTTCTTTACTCGCTTCCAGGTCCATTATTCAAACGGTCTTAATTGTAACCAAATGCATGCTATCATTTTATGTTTAGGCTTTCTTCTTCCCCAGAAAGGAAACCAGGCACGGAGAATTCATAAAGATGTTTGACCTGATCCACAGTGTTGAGCCCTGAGTTTGTCCAAATCTACCTGAAAACATGATAGAAATGAAATGTTGAAATATAAGGTAGCTGTGCAATACTCATCAGGTGCATATATAAAAGAGATTCCTCATAACTCCCCTATTCCTATAATTTTATTTACTATGGCAGCTTGAAATTGCTTATTTCCATTCCATGATCAAGTATATGTATTTCAAAGTTTTCAGTTAGGAGCTTTGAAGGCTCCTTTTTTTTCCTGCTGAACTTTTGTGTTTTAAAGAAATGTAGAAGGAGGGGAAGGGGGTAGAATAGAGGGTTTGGGGGGAAGCTGAACTGGGAAAGGGGATAACATTTGAAATGTAAATAAAGAACATATACAATAAGAAAAGAAGTAAAAAAAGAAATATTCAATAGAACAGATAGAACAGATGCTGCAATAATTAAAGCCAACTAAGTAGAAAGATTTTTTGTTGTATTTAACTGTTATCTAACATTTACATATTTTAGTTAAATTGTTTCATTAGAAATAACAGCATATCTTTGAAAGATCACAAAGATCAGGAAAATATCAAATCACTTTAGCATTTGAAATTTCAGAATGCTTAAGGATTACATTTCTCACAAGAGTATCTTACATTTATGTTTAATATGGATACATTTTCTTTTTATTTCTGTGTCTTAGCATAAAAAGAATGCTTTTGTCCCTGGAAGACAGTTGCTAAATATTTGTAGCAGGGTTTAGCTAAACAAATCTTTTTTTATTAAAAACATTAATAAGATTCTAAAGAGACCCATGCATACTTTTAAAAATGTACTTGTAGAGTTGAGTAACCACTTGATGAGAATGTCTAAACATTACATGATTCTGAAGGAATTATTGAAAGCAAGGCTTTTGCACAAATTGTTTTATACCAACTGCTTTATATTCCTCTAACTTCATTTTTCACTTAATAGAATCATGCATTTTGATTGTGAGTTTAGAGTATTTTTCCAGAACAGAACCATGGAGCTATATTACTTGTTTGAAGTTTGAAGGTGTGTTTGATAAGGTGCCCTGGGAAACTTGTATAGTGGGGTTCTGATTCATTCCATTCTTCCTTCCTTCTCCTCTTCCCCTCAGCTATTATAGGACCATAGTAGAAAAAGTGTAAACTACACATCTCTAGTAGCCTATGCTATTTTTTTCCAAAATGGGAAATCATGCAGGTGAGCAAAATGATCATTTATTTGAGAGAAGAATGTAATTTCCATGTTATGACACTGGGTGCTGTTGGACACAGGATTTACCTGATGATATAGGACTGCTTCAAATCAGTTGTTCTGGAATTACTGGAAATTCTGAAGAAAATGACTATGGAGATGAATCCATAACCAGGAGGTGGGCAATGACTGTAATGTAAAAAATTAAAAGTAATTAAATTTAAAATTTGCAAATTCATTTGGAATAACCAAAAACCCAGAATAGCAAAAACTATGCTTAACTTCTGGAGGAATCACCATCCTTGACCTCAAGCTGTACTATAGAGAAATAATAATAAAAACTACATGGTATTTGTTAGAGACAGGCAGGTAGATCAGTAGAATAGAACTGAGGACCCAGAAAAGAACCCTCACAACTATGTGATATTTGACAAAGGAGCTAAAAGCATCCAGTGGAAAAAAAAGAGAAGCATTTTCAACAGATGGTGTTGGTACAACTGGCAGTCAACATGTAGAAGAATGCAAATTGATCCATTCTTATCTCTTTTCACAAAGCTCAAGACAAAGTGGGTCAAGGACCTCCACATAAAATCAGATAGACTGAATCTAATAGAAGCAAAAGTAGGGAAGAGCCTTGAACACATGAGCACAGGGGAAATTTTCCTGAACACAACACTAATGGCTTATGCTTTAAGACCAACAATCAATAAATAAGACCTCATAAAATTGCAAAGCTTCTGTAAGATAATGGACACTTTTTGCAGGATTTTCCATGCCCAGTCACATTGGGGCAGTAGAAGGCCTGAGACTGGACAGGAAAGGGTGGTAGAGCTAGGAGTTGGGGAGACAGACAGAGGGCACAAGAGAAGGGAAGTGAATGGATATGCCTTCAGACATGGACCTGTGTGGCATTTACTAGACACAAATAGGTAAGTTTTTATAAGGTTAGAGATATTGGGATATTATTGGGATATTGGGATATTGAGATATTATTATCGATTGGCTCTAAGATTATTGAATTGACATCTTGTAAATTATAATATTATCTATACATAAATCTGATTGGTTAATTAAGCTTTAAGAGTTTTGTTTTACTTGGTTACTGGGATGCAGATCTGCAAATTAAAGGGGTTTATGGTGGGGAGAAAACACAGCTGAGATGCTGTGGGAACTAACTGGGAGAGAATAGCATGTGGCCAAGTGGGACCCCACTGGAACATGGTATTGTGGGATAAAAAATTAAAAATTAAAATTAAAAAATAATAAAAAATAAAAATAGGGGCTGGAGAGATGGCTTAGCAGTTAAGATCCCTGACTGCTTTTCTAGAGGTCCTGAGTTCAATTCCCAGCAACCACTGGTGGCTTGCAAGCATCTATAATGTGATCTGATCCACTCTTCTGGTGTGTAGGAACACAGCAACAGTGTACTCATATACATAAAATAAATAATTAAAAAACATAAAATTAAAAAATTTGAAAAGAAAATGTGGTAAATTTACACAATGGAGTAGAACTTGGTTATTAAAAACCCAGTCACAAAAGAACACACATGGTGTGTACTCACTGATAAGTGGATATTATGGAAAAAGCTTGTAATACCCATGATCCAACTCAAACACCATATGATGCTCAACAAGAAGGTAGACCAATGTGTGGATGTTTCAGCTCTACTTAGAAGGGGGAACAAAATTATCATGGGAGGTAGAGGGTGGAGGAATTTGGGAAGAAGGGATAAGAGGGAGAGAAAAGGGTGCCGGGATCAGGTATTGAGGAGACTGGGTGATGTACAGAGGGTCAGGAAATTGAACAGAGTTGTGTAGCAGTAGGGGATGGGGAACTGGGGTTAGTCAACAGAATGTCAGGAAAACCAGTGGCTCCCAGGACCCAACAGGGATGACATTAAATGCAATACCCTACAAAGTGGAGGGAGAACTTGTAGAGACCATATCCAGAGGCTAGGCACAGCCCCAGTTGTGGTATTGGACCACCCACTCATCTACAAAATTTTAACCCAGATTTGTTCCTGTCTAATGGGAATATGGGGACAAATAGTGGAGCAGAGACTGAAGGAAAGTCCATCCAGAGACTTCCCCACCTGAGGCTCCATCCCATATGTAGAGATCAAGATACTATTGGTAATACCAAGAAGTTCTTGCTGAAAGAAGCCTGATATAGCTGTCTCCTGAAATGCTTAGCTAGAGCCTGACAAATACAGATGTGGACACTTGCAGCCAATCATCAGACTGAGCACAGGGACCCTAATGGAGGAGTTAGGGGAAGTACTGAAGGAGCTGAAGGGGTTTGTGTTGTGGATGATACTGGCACTGTTCTTGTGAACCAATCCCCTAATATAGGAACCAATCACTGGGCGAGGAGGCAGGACTTCTGAGTTTGATGGACAAAGAGAAGAAACAGGAGAGAGTTAGTTCTCTTTGGAACTGGAACAGAAGAGGGGTAAGATGTAGCTATTAGAGTTTCCTAGTATCATGGCGGATCCACAAGGGATCAGATTTTAATAAAGTTTACAAGATAAGTTTTAGTTGTGCCCAGAGATTGAGTTACCATTGTTTCTGCACTAAGTGTTGCATTTTCCTTCATGCAGAGGCTCATCTGGAGTCAAGAGAGTATGGCTATGGTGGCCACCCGTGGGTTTGCCTTAAGTGCTCCACAAAGGCAGTGGGGGATTGGAAGCACAGGGATGGTGTTGTAGAAGCTTGATATACCTGTGGGTGCCATTATTTCACAGGCTGTGGTACTAGATTGAATAAAATGGTGGAAGCCAGCTGAATATGAACTCATCTCTGTTGTCTAATGACTGATGCTATGTGACCAGCCTTCTATCCTATGAGTACCTTCACACTATAACTGTGAGCCGTAAATAATCCCTTTCCCTAAACTCATTTTTGTTGGGTAGTTTTTAAATAGCAATAGAAAACATAATAATATCTTCAGTTTTTATTGTTTCATGCTCAGTAAACTCTTCAATGCATATTTGCAGCGAAACAACAGGCACTGGCAAATGGCAAATATCAAGTTGCCAGGTGTGGTAATTTGGTGACCATGGCCAATTGAATGAGCAGTTCAACTGTGATTTTCTACTGAGGCTTGTCAAGGCAAAATAAAGCTTTCTGGACCACCACAAACCACATGTATGCCCTTCCTGTGAGATCTATTGAACTAAAGATATTGTATTCTCCTATCTTCACTTTCCAAGATGGATCTGTTGGAAGGGTTTTTCTTTCTCTGGAACAATTCAGGCCCTTTAAGACAGAGCAGGAGTCCCAGAGATGGCACATGCCATTCATCATCGTGCTTTATTTTTATTTTTAGGAAAAAGAAATACACGATTGTCAATTTATAAGTCACAATGAATGTCAACCAGACTTGTAGCTATCACTTAGGAGTATTAACTTTTATTAACTTTCTATTGAATTTGTTAATATTTTTTAACATCAGTGTTACTATGGGACTGGGAGTGTGTCTCATTTGTACAGTGGTTGCTTGGAATATGTAAGTTTATGAAAGCTCAAAGCCTGATGTGAAACAATAATTTTTGCTAGGAAATTCTGAATTCAGTATTTTATCTTTCATGCTAGTGACATTTATTTGTAGTACTGATCTTTACTATGCACTTTTATGTGTCTCAAAGTCTACCAATTTTGTGTTTTAAGTTTCTCTAGCTTGTTAAGTAAAAAGATTCTAATTTTTTCAGAAATATTCTTCTGTGACTTTTTTGAATAGTGACGATTTTGTTCCAATTTACGTTCTTTTTTTATTTTTTATTTTTTATTCGATATATTTTTATTTACATTTCAAATGATTTACCCTTTTCAGGCCCCCCCATTCCCCAAAAGTCACATAAGCCCTTTTCCCTCCCCCTGTTCTCCCATTCACCCCTTCCCACTTCCCTGTTCTGGTTTTGCCCTATACTGCTACACCGAGACTTTACAGAACCAGGGGCCACTCCTCTGTTCTTTTTGTACCTCATTTGATATGTGGATTATGTCTTGGGGATTCCAATTTTCTAGGCTAATATCCACTTATTAGTGAGTACATACCATGATTGATCTTTTGAGACTGGGTTACCTCACTTAGTATGATGTTCTCCAGCTCCATCCATTTGTCTAAGAATTTCATGAATTCATTGTTTCTAATGGCTGAATAGTACTCCATTGTGTATATATACCACATTTTTTGTATCCATTCTTCCATTGAGGGATACCTGGGTTCGTTCCAGATTCTGGCTGTTATAAATAGGGCTACTATGAACATAGTGGAGCACGTATCCTTATTACCTGCTGGGGAATCCTCTGGATATATGCCCAGGAGTGATATAGCAGGATCCTCCGGAAGTGACATGCCCAGGTTTCTGACTCTCCTCCCACTTTATGTTCTTAAGAAACACCAGCTTTACTATACAGATTCAATGCAATACCCATCAAAATCCCAACTCAATTCTTCACAGAGTTAGAAAGAGCAATTATCAAATTCATCTGGAACAACAAAAAACCCAGGATAGCTAAAACTATTCTCAGCAACAAAAGAAAATCTGGGGGAATCAGTATCCCTGACCTCAAGCAATACTACAGAGCAATAGTGTTAAAAACTGCATGGTATTGGTACAGTGACAGGCAGGAGGATCAATGGAACAGGATTGAAGATTCAGAAATGAACCCACACACCTATGGCCACTTGATCCTCGACAAAGAGGCTGAAAACATCCAATGGAAAAAAGATAGCCTTTTCAACAAATGGTGCTGGTTCAACTGGAGGTCAGCATGCAGAAGAATGCGAATTGATCCATCCTTGTCTCCTTGTACTAAGCTCAAATCCAAATGGATCAAGGACCTCCACATAAAGCCAGACACTCTGAAGCTAATAGAAAAGAAACTGGGGAAGACCCTTGAGGACATCGGTACAGGGAGAAAGTTTCTGAACAGAACACCAATAGCTTATGCTCTAAGAGCAAGAATTGACAAATGGGACCTCATAAGGTTACAGAGTTTCTGTAAGGCAAAGGACACCATCAAGAGGACAGATCGGCAACCAACAAATTGGGAAAAGATCTTCACCAATCCTACATAAGATAGAGGGCTAATATCCAATATATATAAAGAACTCAAGAAGTTAGACTCCAGAAAACCAAGCAACCCTATTAAAAAATGGGGTACAGAGTTAAACAAAGAATTCTCACCTGAAGAACTTCGGATGGCGGAGAAGCATCTTAAAAAATGCTCAACTTCATTAGTCATTAGGGAAATGCAAATCAAAACAACCCTAAGATTTCATCTTACACCAGTCAGAATGGCTAAGATTAAAAATTCAGGAGACAGCAGGTGTTGGAGAGGGTGTGGAGAAAGAGGAACACTCCTCCACTGCTGGTGGGGTTGCAAATTGGTACAACCACTCTGGAAATCAGTCTGGCGGTTCCTCCGAAAACTGGGCACCTCCCTTCCAGAAGATCCTGCTACACCACTCCTGGGCATATACCCAGAAGACTCCCCACAATGTAATAAGGATATATGTTCTACTATGTTCATAGCAGCCCTATTTATAATTGCCAGATGCTGGAAAGAACCCAGGTATCCCTCAACAGAAGAGTGGATGCAAAAAATGTGGTATATCTACACAATGGAGTACTATTCAGCCATTAGAAACAATGAATTCATGAAATTCTTAGGCAAATGGATGGAGCTAGAGAATATCATACTAAGTGAGGTAACCCAGACTCAAAAGGTGAATCATGGTATGCACTCACTAATAAGTGGATATTAACCTAGAAAACTGGAATACCCAAAACATAATCCACACATCAAATGAGGTACAAGAAGAAAGGAGGAGTGGCCCCTGGTTCTGGAAAGACTCAGTGAAACAGTATTCGGCAAAACCAGAACGGGGAAGTGGGAAGGGGTGGGAGGGAGGACAGGGGAAGAGAAGGGGGCTTATGGGACTTTCGGGGAGGGGGGGGGCTAGAAAAGGCAAATCATTTGAAATGTAAATAAATTATACCGAAAAAAAAAAGAAACACCAGCTTTAAACTTTGTTTCCAAAATAAATACTTCTTATTCCAAGATTTTTTATGTACCCATAATACTATTCTTATTACTTTTCTCATAAATGATAAATGATTTGTAAAAATACTCATTGGCGCATATAGTAGATTAGTTTTAAAATTATGAGACTACTGTATATACTGTGTCACAGTGGCTAATGTCACATCCCAGTTCTCTATTTTATTTTCTTGTCTCCTTTGTCAAAAATTCATTTTATATTTCAGAATTTGTTTCAGAATTATCTTGTCTTTTTTAGTCCTCAATATGCCTGATTATTTATGCCAATACTGTGCATTCTATTGCAGTACCTTTTGCATATTTTGAGAGAAAATAACGAAATAGTTATTCCCATCTTTGCTTTGGCTACTTTTTGTTTCTTCAGTTCAACTTTTAAAATTGTGTTGTATTATTTCTTTGAATTATACCATTGAAAACTTGAGAAAGACCACATTAAGTCTGTATATTGCCCTGGGTGGAATTCTAATTCTTAGAAAAATTCAAAGGAATGCAAACTAGTAAGCTGAGGATGTGCACAACTGGTCTGACATGTTCTTGGCAGCATGACATACACAGCCAAGGTTTGGTGACAAACTAAACATCCAACAAATGAAAGGATAAAGCAAGTAGCACTGTGTGGCTGTTCCTCAGAAAATTGGGCATGACACTTTCAGAGGACCCTGCTATACCACTCCTGGGCATATACTTAGAGCATTCCCTGGCATGCAATAAGGACACATGCTCCACTATGTTCATAGCAGCCTTATTTATAATAGCCAGAAGCTGGAAGGAAGCCAGATGTCCCTAAATGGAGGAATGGATACAGAAAATGTGGTATATTTACAAATGGAATACTTCTCAGCAATTAAAAGCAATGAATTCATAAAATTTTTAGGCAAATGGTTGGAACTGGAAAATATCATCCTAAGTGAGGAAACCCAATCACATGGAATGCAGTCACTGGTAAGTGGATATTAGTGAGCCCAGAAGCTCTGAATACTCAAGACACAGTTAGCATATCAAATGATTCCCATGAAGAAGGAAGGAGAGGGCCCTGGTCCTGGAAAGGCTTGATCCAGCATTGTCGGGGAGTACCAGAAATGGGAGGGGGTTAATTGGTGCAATGGTGGAGAGAAGAGGGCTATGGGACATATGGGGAGGGGGGATCGGAATGGGGAAAACATTTGGAATGTAAATAAAGAATATAGAAAAAAAGCCCAACCCCCCCAAAAATTAAAATAAAATAAAGAGAAGTAAATCTTTTCATTTTCCACACATGGAAGGACTTGTCCAGCATTGAGTTAAGGGAATAATACAGAGAGAGAAACATGTGTATTTTAGTGTTTCATTTATATATGGAATCTATAAGAGTTGAACACAGAAGACAAGGGAGAAGATGACTACCATGCTCTTAAAGACAAGAGAAAGGAATGGAAAATGCTTATCAGTGGAACAGACTTTCAAGAGTTCTGGAGGGATTCATTTTGTTGATTTCTTATGCAGCAGACAATGGAAGTTAAGAATAATACATTGTATCAATGAAAATTTCTCAAAGAATAACTTTGATATGTTCTAACTCTTTCCTCCAAATGTGATGCCTAAATGTTCTAAGATTGATCTAATAATGTTCATCAAACATGTATATTGTACACAATCTACACTATTTAAATTTACTAGTTGAAAATCATATTGAATAAACTATTTTATAGCTTTCAAAAACCGAATTGTTGGCTCCCACTACACATGTAGCAGAGGAACTGCCTTATCTGGCATCAGTGGGAGGGGAAGTACTTGGTTCTACGGTGCCTTGATGCCCCAGAGAAGGAGGATGCTAGAGGAGTGAGGCAGGAGTGGGTGTGGGTGTGGGCGTGCACCCTCTTAAGGCAAAAGGGAGGGGAGTGGAATGCGGGGGCTTCATGGAAGGGAGACTGGAAAGGGGTTCAACATTTGTTTGAAATGTAAACAAATAAAATAATTAAAATGTACAAAACAAACAAACAGAAAAATAAAAGCAGCATTGTTTTGATGGTTGAAATAATTTCATAGCTGGGATCCTTAAACCTGACACAATATATTGAAAGTAGAAATGGATTTGGAGATACATTGGAATGCAGCATTTCACTGTCCTCCTTATAAAGCACCACATTTGTTCATCTTTTACATTTTGTAATTAACAATAAAATGACATAAAAATCTTTATTTTTGTATTTGCATATGAACCATCTCTTCTGGAAATATAAAGGTCCCATAAACTCTGTTAATAGGAATCTTGCTTTTCTGATTGATTTGTATCCTCACGTTTCCTTCTAAAATTCTCAGTCTCACAACAGTTATCTTCTGGGAAACTGCATGTCAGTTGTGCTAGTTGATAGGATTAGCTCTGTAACCATCAGTAAACAGAAAGACCTCGTAAGGAAATATCTTCCTCTGTACCAATTGTTTGTCAGCATGCAAGATTTGCCTCTATTTCAAAACCCTAACATAATTTGAAACAAGTTTTTACAAGTGAAATATCAAGACTATGCATTAACATACATAATTCCTGTAATACAATATGGTTAACTCAAAAGAGATAAAACAAAACAAAACAAAAAGCCTGTAATCCTGAATATAATGTGCATTACCGCCTGTGACCAACAGGTGTCAGTGATTCCCAGAAAGTTCTCACACAGCATTCAATTTTCACAAGACTTCTCACGTTTGTTCTTCACGTGTTGTATAAAACACAGTGTATTCAGCTGATTGATGGACTCCTCTGTTTGCTGCTTTAGAAACAAAATTACTTTATTCAATTGGGCTTAGAATTATATGTATAATGTACATTTATTTATTATTCTGCACTGAAATACACCATACACCAAAAACTGATTTCCCTTTTGTTGAAGGAGGTTGAGAAGTAATGATGCATTGAACACATTAACTCTTCTAACTCTACATCCCTGTGGATGTTTTAAAGAAATTACTTCAGTTATTTCTGACAGATTTCCATTTGGCTAACACACTGAACTGGATTTTTGTTGTTATTTAGAAGCAAGACATGCCACAACTGTGGCAGTTTGTAAAATTCAGAGTAAGATGTAATGACAATACCATGTGTGAATGTCTTGCAGTGTGTTCTTCCTTTTTTAAAAAAGGTATTTTCTCTTTTGTACTTTCTGCATGTCTTGAAAGTATATAAGCATATGTTCTTTGATTAATTCATCTTGTTCTTGTATGTCCTTTATCAAAGAGCAGATTGCTACAATTGAAATAAATATATCCATATTTAAGCAAAGGATATATAGAACAAATCATGGATATTTGAACATGTTCTTTAGTCAATGAGTTGTCTGACTCATTGTCTGACTACCTTCATGTCATACTACAGAGGCAATTGGTGTGGACATGGTCTTCTGTCCCTCTATATTGTAGCAGAGCTGAAAGAAATGAAAGAGAAATCAAACTTCTAGGATTTTTTTCATTTTTATTTTGTATTATATTCAACACAATATATATTTTACACCAATCATAAAAATAATGGACATGTTATTAAATGAACATAAAAGATGGTCTTTTTGTTTGCTTGTTTTGTTTTTAGTAGAGCATAAAATATTGGTTTTTACTGTGGTATAAATCCAAAATAAGAACAAATTTTAAATGTTGGAGTTCATTGTAATAAGGCTGTATTTCAATACCCCTCACATCACTAAAGGATTTTACCTCCATAGAAGCTAAGCTAAGAGTTGACAGTTTTGATGTGCCAAGGAATGAATTGTAGGTACAATTATTTGAATACAGATTTCATTCTATGGTCAAAGCTATTTGACTTGAGTGATTGTCATCATTCTCAGCCTACAGGGAACAGGTTGCATTCATTTAAGAAATTGTGTGTACTAAGATGGTCTATCTATGAAGTTATTCATCAACGGTTTCAATGACCAATGGTTCTGCTTGGAGGGTGGCACAAACATTAGGTGAAGGTAAGATTCTGGTTCATTGACTGTGTTGATTTTGAAAAGCATTCATCTCAGAAAATGAGTAACTTACAAGGTCATCTTCCTCAAAATTGACACAACAATTATAAATATCAGTCAAAACTTTCAGTCTCACTCTGTTGTCCTTTTATAAGCCACCTCTCAAATTAATTGTCTACATTTCTTTTGGCTATATAAATAATTTTGAAATATGTAAGCTGTTCTGAAAACCATAGCATAGTGTAACAACATCAAATAAACAGTCCTACTTATAGAGAGGCTGAGATAGAAGAAGCATGATTTCAAGACCATTATGTGGTACACATCTAGACAATGTCACATACAAACAAGCAGAAAGTGTATATGGATTGTACAATATTGGACATATCTCTCCAGTTGCCAAATTAGAGGGATGACTGGGTGACAGCCAACTTATTTCTAATTTCTCATATTTCTGAATTTCAATCTATTAGGATATGTGGTTAATATTAATTTTCATGTTAAGAAATATTTTAAAAAGTGATTGTTACTTCCTGTTATTTTTGTTGTTAGAAGTGGAATTATATTTGTGTTTGTTGAAGATAACTTTCTTGCTTTTTCTAGTGTGTAGTTTATGTCCTTGTGTTTTCCATCTATTATCCTTTGTAGGGCTGGATTTGTGGAAAGATACTGTATAAATTTGTTTTTGTCCTATAATATCTTTTTCTCTCCCTCTATGGTAATTGAGAGTTTTGCTGGGCATTGTAGCCTGGGCTGGCATTTGTGTTCTTTAGGGGCTGTATGAGATCTGCCCAGGATCTTCTAGCTTTCATAGTCTCTGGTGAGAGGTCTGGTGTAATTCTGATAAGTCTGCCTTTATATGTTACTTGACCTTTTTCTCTTACTGCTTTTAATATTCTTTCTTTGTTTAGTGCATTTGGTGTTTTGATTATTATGTGATGGTAGGAATTTCTTTTCTGGTCCAGTCTATTTGGAGTTCTATAGGCTTTTTGTATGTTCATAGGTATCTCTTTCTTTAAGTTAGGGAAATTTTCTTTCAGAATTTTGTTGAAGATATTTACCTGGCTCTTTTAGTTAGGAAGCTTCATCCTCTTCTGTACCTATAATTCTTAGGTTTGGTCTTCTCATTGTGTCCTGGATTTCCTGGACATTTTGGGTTAAGAGCTTTTTGCTTTTTGCAATTTCTTTGACTGTTGTGTCAATGCTTTCTTTCTATGGTATCTTCTGTACCTGAGATTCTCTCTTCTATCTCTTGTATTCTGTTGGTGATGCTTTCATCTACGACATTTGATCTCTTTCCTAACTTTTCTAGCTCCAGAGTTGTCTCAATTTGTGATTTCTTTATTGATTCTAGTTCCATTTTTAGATCCTGGATGGTTTTGTTCATTTTCACCACCTGTTTGATTATATTTTCTGGTAGTTCTTTAAGGGATTTTTGTGTTTCCTCTTTAAGGGCTTCTAGCTCTTAACCTGTGTTCTCCTGTATTTCTTTAAGGGAGTTATTTATGTCCTTCTTAAAATCCTCTATCATCATCATGAGAAGTGATTTTAGATCAGAATCTTGCTTTTCCAGTGTGATAGTGTATCCAGGACTTGCTATGGTGGAAGTATTGTGTTCGGATAATGCCATATAACCCTGGTTTCTGTTGCTTATGTTCTTAGGCTTGCCTTCAGCCATCTGGTTATCTCTAGTGCTACTTGGCCTTGCTATATCTGACTGAAGCCAGTCCTTCTTGTTATTCTGGTTGTGTCAGAACTCCTCAGAGTCAAGCTTTCTCTGTGATACTGGGATTCTGGTGTCCTGTAATCTGGATATCCTGGGTGTGTCTGAGCTCCTGGGATTCAAGCTACCTCTGGGACCCTGAGATCCTGGTGTGACCAAGCTCCTGTGATCCTGTGATCCTGTGACCCTGTGATCCTGTAATCTTTGGCATGTAAAAGACCCTGGGAGTGGAGCTTCCTCTGGGTGTTGTGGGACTGACTACAGAGTTTGAATCCAAGGTCTGCTCAAGGCACAGGCCCAAACAAGCCTGAAGGAATCTGTACCACCAGTCTGTAGGAATTCCTGTTTGCCTGGGTCTCGCTATTCCCAGTTACTCCAGATGTTGGTACAGATGTTGTGTCTTCCTCACCTCTGATCCTATGATCCTGGGCATGTTAGAGCACCTGGGAGTGGAACTTCCTCTGGGTGTTGTGGGACTGGCTTCAGTTCTTCATGTATATTTTAAATAAATGTAAAATTATATGATTGTTTCAAAGAAGAGTCTGGAAGTTTCTTTAACATTTAAAAGATTACCACATAATCCAGCACTCTTGCTACTGGGCATACATCAAAATGATAGGACATAGTGTGCTGAAGAGCCTAGTGTTTTTTTTGTATCAGTCACAGCATCATTTACAACTGAGAGTGGATACCGCTTGGGTATCCACCAAGTAACAGATGTCAAAGAGAATAGTGTAAGTATGCAATAGGAATAGTATCCAGCCAAAAGGAGAATTAAATCCCATCATAGGGGACAAAATGGATAATCTGGAGACATATATGTTACATGAAATGAGTTAGCAATAGAAAGGCAAGTATCATGTGGCTTCCCTCAAATCCCCAAACTTAATTTATAGAAGTTAAGTTTAGAATGATGGTGTCTACTAGGCACTAGGGATGGTTAGAGGGAGGAAAGGATGAAGGCAGTGGTTGGTTAATTTGCATAGTTACACTTAGAGACAAGAGAAGTCTACAGAGCTGTTATTGTGTATGAAGGTAATTACAGGGCACTTTATGGCCCTAAAACAAAAAGGAGCATGGACATTTCCATCAACAAACATAGTCGAATGTCAGGAGCTCAATGGTGATTTTTACCACTACCTAATATGTATATTGACAAGAATCACATGATAACTTATAAACAAGTGTCATCTGTTTTCTGTATCATTTAAAATCGAGTTCAAACAAACTATCACTATTTGCAGATGATATGATTGTATACTTAAGTCACTCAAAAAAACTCCACCAAAGAACTCCTACAGCTGATAAACAACTTCAGCAAAGTGACTGGTTATAAAATCAATTCAAGCAAATCAGTAGCCTTCCTATACGCAAAGGATAAGCTGGCTAAGAAAGAAATTAGGGAAATGACACCCTTCACAATAGCCACAAACAATATAAAGTACCTTGGTGTAAATCTAACCAAACAAGTGAAAGATCTGTATGACAAGAACATCAGGTCTCTGAAGAAGGAAACTGAAGACCTCAGAAAATGGAAAAAAACTTCCATGACCCTGGATTGGCAGGATTAATATAGTTAAATTGGCCATCTTGCCAAAAGGAATATACAGATTCAATGCAATCCCCATCAAAAGCCCAACTCAGTTCTTTATAGAGTTAAAAAGAGCAATTCTCAAATTCATCTGGAATAACAGTAAAACCCAGGATAGCTAAAACTGTTCTCAACAGTAAAAGAACTTCTGGGGGAATCAGTATCCCGGACCTCAAATAATACTAAAGAGCAATATTGTTAAAAACTGCATGGTATTGGTACAGTGACAGACAGATGGATCAGTGGAATAGGATTGAAGACCCAGAAATGCACCCATACACCTATGGTCACTTGATCTTCAACAAAGGATCTAAAACCATTCAACGGAAAAAAGATAGCCTTTTCAACAAATGGTGCTGGTTCAATTGCAGATCAGCATGCAGAAGAATGCGAATTGATCCATTCTTATCTCCTTGTACTAAGCCAACTCCAAGTGGATCAAGGACCTCCACATAAAGCCAGACACTCTGAAGCTAATAGAAAAGAAACTGGGGAAGATCCTTGAGGACATGGGCATAGGGGAAAAGTTCCTGAGCAAAACACCAATAGCTTATGCTCTAAGATCAAGAATTGACAAATGGGAACTCATAAAATTACAAAGTTTCTGTAAAGCAAAGGATATTGTAAAAGGACAACACAGCAACCAACAAATTGGGAAAAGATCCTCACGAACCCTACATCTGACAGGGGGCTAATAACCAATATATACAAAGAGCTCAAGAAGTTAGGCTCCAGAGAACCAAATAACCCTATTAAAAATGGGGTACAGAGCTAAAGAAAGAATTTTTGGGTGGCTGAGAAGTACCTTAAGAAATGTACAACATCATTAGTCATTAGGGAAATGCAAATCAAAACAACCCTGAGATTTCACCTTACACCAGTCAGAATGCCTAAGATCAAAAACTCAGGAGACAGCAGGTGTTGGTGAGAATGTGGAGAAAGAACACTCCTCCACTGCTGGTGGGATTGCAAGCTGGTACAACCACTCTGGAAATCAGTCTGCTGGTTCCTCAGAAAACTGAGCATGACACTTCCAGAGTACCCTGCTATACCACTTCTGGAAAAATACCCAAATGATTCCCCGGCATGCAATAAGGACACATGCTCCTCTATATTCATAGCAGCCTTATTTATAATAGCCAGAAGCTGGAAAGAACCCAGATGTCCCTCAATTGAGGAAAGAATACAGAAAATGTGGTATATTTACACAATAGAATACTACTCAGCAATTAAAAACAATGAATTCATGAAATTCTTAGGCAAATGGTTGGAATGGCAAACTATCATACTAAGTTAGGTAACTCATTCACAAAAGAACACAGGTGGAATGCAGTGTGTGGATAAGTGGATAATATTAGTGGATATTATTAGCCTAGAAGCTCTGAATATCTAAAACACAACTCACATATCAAATCATTCCCACGAAAAAGGAAGGAGAGAGCCATGGTCCTGGAAAGGCTTGATGCAGCACTGTAGGGGACTGCCAGAAGAGAGAAGTGGGAGGGAGTTGATTGGGGAAAGGCGGAAGAAAGATGGCTTATGGGACTTAGATGGAGATGGGAACCGGGAAAGGGAAAATCATTTGGAATGTAAACAAAGAATATAGAAAATAATAAAAAAAAAGAAAAAAAAGTACTGTTTTTTAAATACCTGAAGCAAATTTCTTTAGTAGACATTGTTTGGAGATAATGCCTAGCAGCATTAAGAAAAACAGATACAACTCAAGGTTGGACTTCTAAAGACACTTAGGAGAAATAGGCTACATATGTTAATTTTCTTTCACAGGAAGCTAGCTCCTCATAAGTAATTTCTTAACACAAATTAACAATCGTGACAAGGTTAAAGACCCTAAGTCTATCCCTGACAGTAAGGTAGAAAGCTTGATTATATCTATATTAGAGGCATGCAAACACAGAAAGGACAGTAAATTTGTACTCAGGCATGTAAGCTCAAAGGAGAAATTACATCGGGAGAGAATTAAAGAAAAATTATCCATCCTTTGATGTATCAAAAAACTCACAGTGTCAAATTTTTCTCTTTTAGATTATGAATGTGAAGTGATCCAGTTCAGAAGCCTCAGGGGGCAAGTTTATATTTTAGCTTTCTACAAGATACTTCTTTAGAAAGGCTCATTAACTACCTAGCAAAATTGAAATACACAGTGTATAAAACCATGTCTGATAAACATGTGCTGCTAAACCCTGTGCTGAATTTAACCAAAATATTGTCACTTATCTGTGCTTGAGTTTTTGATGTATCCACAAAGCGCTGAATACAGGGCTACCGTTCCTTCTTTGCCCAACTTATTTCAGTACTTAACAGGCGGGATATCACCGTGTGACTTAATAGAGTATAGAAAAGGAGAGTTACTTTTTTGTCCTTCAGTCTTACTCATCTTAAATAAAAATGTGTTTCTGAGCATGTGCTGTGTGCAGACACACAAAGCAATGTGTCCGTCAGCGACTGTGTATGTGTGTGAACACGTGTTTATGTGTGAGGTATCTCTGTGTGTATGTGTGACATATGTGTATGTGTGGGGTATATGTGCATATGCATGCATGTATGTGTGGGGTATATGTATATGAAGTGTATATATATATATAAATATGTATATATATATATATATATGAATATGTATTTATGTGCTTGTATGCTTCAAACAAAGATATTCTAAACACTGATTCTGGTGGCTAGTATTAACACTGAAAGCTATGCAATGTCTGTGGTCGGGGTGCAGCTTAAAGCCATGTTAATATCTGTTGGCTTTGCTGCCACCAAAGGCCATATTGAAGTGTGTGGCCTGTACTACCTATCACCCAAGACCATGTTGATATTTTGATGGTATCTGTAGCTTATGTAGTGGTATAGAGACATATTGATGTGGGTGGTCTGAGGTTCCTGACATGTGTTGATACTAAAGACCAGGTATAATTCTGTGATTCATGTTTCTGCTGACCATAAAGGGCAAGGAAGTTCTTTTACCCATGGTACTGATGACTGTAGACTTACAGTTGAATAAAAGAGACATAGAAGGTTTCTGTGACAATCTCTTCCCCAACCCTCAACTGATGACAGGAAGTCATCAAAGAGAACTATTAAAAATATTGATAGGAATGCTGAGTGTGGCTCTCTACAATGAATGGCTTCTGGCAGAGCTGCAGGTGGGGAAGGATTCAGTTTTCTTTAGTGAGTTGGCCACTGGGCATTTGACTATGATCTAGTGAGTATATAGGCAAAACTAATTAGAAATTGCACTCTTCTTCTTCCTCCACTTCTTCTTTTCCCCATTCCTCTCCCTCCTCCCCCTTCCTCTCCTCCTCCTCCTCTTTGTCCTCCTCTTCATCTTCTTCTTCTTCCCCTTGGGTCACAGAGGAGGACAGAAGACATGGGAAGACAGGGAAGTGAGTGTGCTTGGAGTTCATGATGTGAAATTTACAGATAATCAGTAAAAAGTATTGTGAAATAAAAGAGGGCCAGTGATGTTAAATTACTTCATACTGTTAGATACCATCAACAAAATGTTAAATACTGTGAACAAAAAGGTAAAGCAATGCATATATTTAGAAAGTGCTTATTATTTATAATGAATACAAATACTATATTTTTTAAATAAATAGAAGATAATATATCATTTTTAAAGAAAGATTTCTATTAAACACTTGAAATAGTATTTCATTTCATAAACTCATGAAACATAAAGGCCCTAAAAATCTGACAGCCTGTGACTTTGATATTACTGCATATAGGCTAAATATTTGAATTTTAAACTGTTACTTTGATTCCTCAGGAGAATAAATATAGTATATAATATGTACCTTCTAGATCAGTTGAAGCTTCTTTGTCGAAAAATAAAGAAACAAAAAGCAAATCAAGATTTTGGGAGGTTATAGCTTTGCAAGTTCAGTGTAATGATCCAGAGATTGATGCATTTGCAAACCCCTTCTGCCACACAGCTCTTAGATTCTAGCAACTACACAAGCAGAAAACCAACCCCACTGTGATGTAAAGGCTTGACTCACTCTGTTTTATAATGAAAACAATTGTGTCCTTGCCTTTATGGATCAAAGTTTGTGCTTTGGTTAAACTGATAAGCATTTTCAATTTTCTGTACAGGTTATATTTGCTTTGTGAGATCTATGTTATATAAAAAACAAACTGAAATTGGAAATACAACTTTGGCTAAAATACCTTTTCACATATTTTAAGATGATTCCATTGATGCTTTTATGCTTAAATGTTTTGTTCAAGAATGAGAACATGACAGATTGCCAATGGCAGCTGCCTGCTTGGGTATGTATATTTCAGGGATGCTGGAGTTACTATAGAGAACAACTCAAAGGAGGTAGTCATCCTGGTAAGATTCTTATCCATATGCATGTCATAAAACTGAAAACTTATTTATTTATTTAAGAATGAAATCTGAATAAAGAAGAGTATTTTCACAAATCGGTGATTGTCCAGGAGGTTGGATTAGAAAGACCTGGGTTAATCCGATAATATTGCTTTCACTATCAAAGAGCTCCATTTCTTCCAAAGTTCTGTTGATTTAGTGACTGTTTTCTGAGATGTGCTATATGGGAGTGGAGAATGAAAAATTTATATCAGTAGCAATGTCCTGATATGACACCATCAGGACATGGCACTATCCTGCAAGTCCCTTTTCTAGTTCCACATCCATACTCAAGTTATGATGAGACAAGCAGACAAAAACCTGTGCTGATTAAAAATATTGAAATAAAATTAGAAATATTGAAATAAAATACAAATATTACAATACTATTTTAAATTAGTATTATTTTAGCACCAGCATACCAGGGCTGTATGTTAAAATATATGCTTCCTCACTGTAAATTTCTTTATACACTTTAGATTTAATATTTAAATCATAACATGACTGCCATCTCCTTATGAGTTTGTTAAGTAACTTTAATATTATAATAGCCCTCAAAGTACTTCCTTTTTTTTAAAGTATCATTATGAGTACTATTCTGATTAGTGATTGGGCACAAAAGTACAGAAATATTTTGTGGAACTCTGACAGCCAGAATACTAAAGATGTGAAAAACTTGCCTTATTCTAAAGTACCATTTCATAATTGAGATTTCTCAAGTGCTTTCTAACTTATTTTATGTAGTATTGATTTATAAATAATCCTAGGCCAAGGCAGGCTTAGATATTTGACATGAAACAGTATTCATGCTATTCCAAGCATAAGCAACTTTTGACCTCAGAATTTACTTGATGTTTAAGCAAACTCTGCCAAATCCATTGTCTTAGTTTAAGCAGCAGCTGCAGTAGAGGAGCCTCATGTTTATGTACAATGCAAAGAATTATGCTGAATAACTACTTTTCACTTTTAATATGCATGTTTTTCCTTTTTATTAGATTTTTTTATTGAATATCATCTTCATTTACATTGCCAATGGTAAAACATTTCCAGATATCCCCTCTCCCCTAAGACCCCCCAGCCCCACCCCTTCTTACTTCCCCCTGCCTCCACATATATGCCTCTCCACCAAACACATTCTGTCCTTCCCCCCTTCAGTTTCCCTTTGTTGGGGCCTCTGTTGAGCCTTTACCTGACCAAGGACCATTCTTCCCACTGATGCCCAGGAAGACATTCCTATGCCACATTTTTGGCTGGAACCATGTGTACCCCTTGGTTGATAATTCAGTCCCTGGGAGTCTTGGGGCATCTGGGTGGCTGAAATCATTGTTCTTCCCATGGGGCTGTAAACCCCTTCAGCTCCTCTGTACCATCCTCCAGCTCCTCCACTGGGGACCCCATGCCCAGTCCAATAGTTGATTGTTAACATCTGTGTCTGTATTTGTAAGGCGCTGGCAGGGCCTCTCCAGAGACAATGATGGCATGCTCCTTTTTGTATACACTTCTTGTCATCCATAGTAGTGTCAGGGTTTGTTGACTGTTTATAGGATGAATCCCCAGGTGGGGCAGTCTCTAGGTGGCCTTTACGTCAGTCTCTACTCCACACATTGTCTCCCTATTTTGCTCCCTTTCTTACAGGAAACAAAGCACCCTCACTTAAGTCCTCCTTCTTCTTGAGCTTGGTGAATTGTAACTTATTTATTTTGAATTTTTGGGCTAATATCTACTTATTAGTGAGTGTGTGTTCTTTTGTGATTGGCTTGCCTTGCTCAGGATGAGACTTTCTAGTTCCATCCATTTGCCTAAGAATTTCATGAATTCATTGTTTTTAATAGCTGAATAGCACTCCATTGTATATATATATATATATGTGTGTATATATATATACAGATATATATATATCACAGTTTCTGTATCCATTCCTATGTTGAGGGACATGTGGGTTCTTTCCATCTTCTGTCTATTATAAATAAAGCAGCTATGAACATAGTGGAGCATGTGTCCTTATTACATGTAGGAGCATCTTCTAGATATATGCCTAGGAGTGGTATAGCTGAGTCTGCTGGTAGTACTATGTCTAATTTTCTGAGGAATCAACAAACTGATTTCCAGAGTGGTTTACCAGCTTGCAGTCTCACCAACATGTAGAATAATTCTATGATAAAATATAGCATTGAGTCTGTAGAGATTGCCCTCAGCACCTTTAATTTCTTTTTCTGGGATTTACTGCTCTTGAATGTTTGCGTTAACTAAGAATGGCCCTAGGCTATTTCAAGCTTCTGGCATTTATAAATAGGACTGCTATGAACATAGTAGAGCATGTGTCCTTATTACATGCTGGAGAATCCTCTGGGTAGATGCCCAGCAGTGGTATAACAGGGTCCTCTTGAAGTATCCTGCCCAGTTTTCTGAGGAAGAGCCAGTCTGATTTCCAGAGTGGTTGTACCAGCTTCCATTCCCACCAGCAGTGGAGGAGTGTTCCTCTTTCTCCACATCCTTGCTAGCACCTGCTGTCTACTGAGTTTTTGATCTTAGCCACTCTGATTGGTGTGAGGTGAAATCTCAGGTTTGTTTTGATTTGCATTTCCCTGATGACTACGGATATAGAACATTTCTTTAGATGTTTCTCAGCCATCAATATTCCTCAGGTGAAAATTCTTTGTTTAGCTCTGTACCTCATTTTTAATAGGGTTATTAGGTTCTCTAGAGTCTAACTTCGTGAGTTCTTTGTATATATTGGATATTAGCTTTCTGTCAGATGTAAGGTTGGTAAAGATCTTTTCCCAATTTGTTGGTTTCCATTTTGTCCTATTGACAGTGTCCTTTGCCATACAGAAACTTTGTAATTTTATGAGGTCCCATTTGTCAATTATTGATCTTAGAGCATAAGCTATTGGTATTCTGTTAAGGAAATATTCTCCTGTGCCCATGTGCTCAAGGCTCTTCCGCAGTTTCTTTTTATTAGTTTTAGTGTATCTGGTTTTATGTGGAGGTCCTTGATTCACTTAGACTTGAGCTTAGTACAAGGAGATAAGAATGGATTGTTTTGCATTTTTCTGCATGCTAGCCACCAGTTGAACCAGCACCATTTGTTGAAAAGGCTATCTCTTTTCCACTGGGTGGTTTTACCTCCTCTGTCAAAGATCAAGTGACCACAGGTGTATGGGTTCTTTTCTGGGTCTTTAATTCTATCCCATTGATCTACCTGTCTGTCACTGTACCGATACCATGCAGTTTTTAATACTATTACTCTGTAGTACTGCTTGAGGTCTGGGATACTGATTCCCCCAGAAATTCCTTTACTGTTGTGAATAGTTTTAGCTATCCTGGGTTTTTTGTTATTCCAGATGAATTTTAGAATTGCTCTTTCTGAGTCTTTAAAGACTCAGTGAAGCAGTATAGGGCAAAACCAGAACAGAGAAGTGGGAAGGGTTGGGTGGGAAAACAGGGGGAGGGAAGGGAGCTGATGGGACTTTCGGGGAGTGGGGGTCTAGAAAAGGGGAATCATTTGAAATGTAAATAAAAAATATATCGAATAAAAAAATAAAAAAAAGAATTGCTCTTTCTAACTCTGTGAAGAATTGATTTGGGTTTTCGATGGGGATTGCATTGAATCTGTAGTTTACTTTAGACAAGATGGCCATTTTTACTATGTTAATCCTGCCAATCCATGAGCTTGGGAAATCTTTCTATCTTCTGAGCTCTTCTGTGATTTCTTTCTTCAGCGATTTGAAGTTCTTGTCATACAGAAATAAGTGTGATTTATAATATATATAACATACTGTTTTGCACCTAGTCACAAAATTGAAAAATCCAGCCTACCATAATTTATGTTGTGTGTGCATGCATGCATGCTTGCAGAGGTCAGCAGATAAGTATGAGTGTTGTTCCTCAGAAAGTTGCTACTGGTTTTAGAGACAGTGTTCCGCTCTGCTCTGGCACTTATCAGATAGACTAGCTGACCCTCAAACCCCATGGATCTGATTGTTCATGCCTGGACTTACTAACATGTGCTGCCAAGTCGAGCAGTTTTTAGTGTGTGGTCTAGGAATCCCTGAGCTACTACCCTAGCTTAAATCACAAATAAAGTTTCCTCTGAAGGTACTTCAGTACAACATAGAAATTGTAATTGTACGAAAGATCAAATTGGAGACCACCATCTGCTAGAAAATACTCCATCTATGCAATGACAAGTCACACACACACACACATTATATATATATATATATATATATATATATATAATTATGTGAATAAACAAACTGGAAAGATTGCTAAAATTATGAAATATTTTAATATTTCTATAATTTAAGTAAAACAGAAAAAGAAACTGCCTTGGGATTTTGTCAGCAATATTCAGTGGGAAAGAAATGAAATAGATAATGTGTACAAAAATAGAATGTGGGGCTGAAGGGAGGGTGGAGCAATCAATTGCAGTGGATGCTCTGCTAGAGATGGGTTTTGTTCTAGGCAGCTTATGTGATCTGTAAGCCAGTCCCAGGGCACCTGACACCCACTTCTGGAATCTATGGATACCAGGCACTTATGGTGATATACATGCAGGTAAAATACTCATCTACATAAAAATAGATAAAATAATTTTTAAGTAGAAACAAAAAGTAAAAATGTGAATAAATGATGCAAATATGAAAAGCGTCTTAGTGAAAATATAACAAAACATTTTTAAAAAACATGCCAATAGTGCATATATTCAAAAGAAGTAGATCAACTGCAATGTACAATTCAAAATTATTTCCTTTTTATATAGATTAATTTACATTTTTATGTACCACTTTTACAAGAGTTCAAAAACAAGGTTAGCACACAATTTAATATGAAAGCATTATTTGGATATTGGATAATATACACAGTTTAATTGTGAGATTCTGTCTCTTAGCAAAAACAGAGGTATCAGAATTTACATGTGCTAAAATTACCAACATTATTGTATATGCAAGCACAGATTCTAATGCTGTAGAAAATATTAGGGAGAACAAAAGAAGAATCTGCCATGTACAAACGCACACAGGGTTAAACAGTTCTTTCTCAAAGAAATGTAGACCTAAAATATTCCTAAAGGTCACATGCCATCTCTTCAGCCCATTTAAGGCTTCTGAAATGCCACTCTGAAGTAAAATAACTACCTCTCCAGAAGAGTCATTCCATTAGAGAGCCAACTAACATCAGCACGGAGATAAATGGGGGAACAGAAAATTGATTTTGCACTTGTGCTGTAAGTGTGGTCAAATGTTACAGGCCAGCACATCAAATAGGATTCTAGAGACACTGTGCCTGGGAAATAATAACAGAGAGGATGTGGTTAAATGCAGTTTAATCATGCGGTCTGCTCTGTTCCATATATCGTGAAATATTTATTTACTCTCTTTTAACAGGCTGCGTTCACATGTCGTCTTCCATTGTTAACAAATGTGTCTCCCTGTTACTACAGCTGAGACGTTATATCCCATCTCAGCTGCACCATGCACTCAGAGACCAGCTGAAAGGTCCCGACGGTAACCCATCTTTTATTTGACTTGAAATACACAGATGATATATCCAGAAGATACGTTAATTAATTTTTTTTTGAAAATTCCAGGCCAAGTCAAGATGCAAATGTTTTACAGACAGAAAAATTATGGAATGATATTTACTGAAATTATCGAATTCACTTAGATTCTGAGAGTATAGAAAGTTTGTATGTTCCAACCTCCACTATTCCCCTGCCTTCTACATGACACTTAAGGGGCTGCCACGTTCAGTGGGGACTCACTATTTCTATTCCTGTGTTTAAGACCTCACTATGGTTGAATGGAATCAGCCAGGATGAATGCCGTGTGCTGGATTCTTTCCTGACTGCACTAAAGAGTCTCTTAGGATAAGCAAGAAATGGCCAATGACATTATTAAAAGCCCCTGTGTACTCTTGGCAGCTTAACAAGGAAGTTGTAGCTATATTTTTTTCTTTCTCTTTTTTGTTTCCTTATAGACATTTAGGGATTACAGACATTTAGACAAAAATAGCCTTTCTCCAACTATTTCTGAGCAAGTGAGCAATTCCTGTGAAGATTGTAGAGTGGATAAACATCCAAAAGAGGGGAAAGTTTAGAAAATTGAGGTCTTCATTAAAAATGCAGTACAGAGCAGCCATGGGTATCCTCTGAGTCTTCCTTCCTGGAGCTCCCCCTACCTATAGGTTTCATAATCTTCTAGCACCCATCCATGAGCACAGTATAATTTATCTTGGCTCCTCCTGGAAAACAACAGAGAATTTTGAGGCATGCATGCTCTTCACACATGACTTTTTGTTGAGGGTTATGATTACAGCTTCTACTCTGCTCTATGGAAAAAACAACCACATAGCTCAGCTTCAAAAGTAATTTTGAGAGAGTTGGAGATAAAAATCCTACTATGAAAATTCCCTTACAGGAATACCACTTTATTTGTTTTTATTTTTGTTTTATTATTGTTCTTCTGGGTTTTATTTTTTGAGATTAAAATATAATTACATTATTTCTCCCTTCCTTTTCATCCTTCTGAACCCTTCCACATATCCCTCCTAATTCTCTTTCAAGTTCATGGCCTCTTTTTTGTTTTTCAAGAACCCCAGTTTGAATGCTTTGCTCCCAAACTTGTTTTATGAAATCAAAATTTACTCAAACAAAACCCTATTCTCTTGGTTCAGAGATTACCTATGACATGTGGGGTCATGACCCCTTTGCAAGTCAAATGAACCTTTTACAGGGGTCATTTTCATGACATCCTGAATATCAGATATATTTATTAAGATTTGTAACAGGAGCAAATTTAGAGTTATGAGGTAGCAACAAAAATAATTTAATGCTGGAGGATCACCATAATGTGAGGTACTGTATTAAAGGGTCATAGGAACAAGAAGGTTGAGAAGCGCTAATGTAGTGAGTTAATATAAACATTTCATTGTGAGTTTTTTAATTATATGTATTTATATATGTGTGTGTTCAGTATAGCACTTGTGTAGAAGTCAGAGGACAATTAAAGAGACTCAGTTATCTTGTACCTAGTAAGTTTTCCAAATAAAACCATTCTAGGGAGCAACACATTTGCCTACTTAGCCATCTCACTGGTATTGAAATGAGATCTTGGCAAGAGATGATGGTATTTCAAAGTTCTGAAAATTTACAAGTTCTTCTTCTCCTATGATTCTTTTTTTATTATTTATTTTATTTATTTATTTACATCCCAAATGATGCTACCTCTCCAGGTCCTTCTGTAAGAGAATCCCTTCCATTACCCTGTCCCCTTCTCCTTTGAGAGGGTGGGGTCCACCTTAGTATCCTCCCATCCTGATGCATTCAGTCTAGGCCAGATAAGGCACATCCATTCCCACTGAGTCCAAACAATGCAGCCCATGGAGGCTGAGTTGCCTTTCTGCTTCATATTTGCCAGGGCTTCATTCAAGCCATTGTATGTTTCTTTGGTTGGTTACACAGTCACTGAGAGCACTCAGGGTTCCAGGTTAGTTGACTCTGTTGGTCTTCCTTTGGTATTCCCATCTGTTTCAGGCCTGCTGATCCTTCTCACAATTCTTCTGTAAGTTTACTGTTGAAAGCATGATCCTGGGGAATTAACGACTCTCCAACATTTAATAGAAAAGACGTCCTTTTGTGCTAACCTAAGTCTAGACCTTTTCCATTGCCTTTAGTGTCTGATCTCTAATGGTTTTCCACCTCCCCTTTAGAGCTTTAAATTCATCACCCTCTTTCATGACCCACAGTTTTGAACTAGGTTCCATGTTGTAGTATACGACTCCCTTAAAACAAAATGAAATGCTTTTTGTATCTAATATGTAGATAATGATTTTCTCAAACTAGTATCTGTTGGAGACTCTATGGTATTTTAAAATGTTAAGGAATACAAAGAAAGATTATTCATAATTTCCTTTTTCCTTTTCCTACAATGATAGCACCATGACTCAGATATTCTGTGTTGCTTGTTAATTTTGTCTCTCTCTCTTTTTCCTGTCTCCCTCATCTGTGCATTCTTTTTCCATTTTCTTTTCAGTTTGCTTACTTCTGTGTTGTTGTATTCAAAGGTTAAGACTTAGAAATGAATCATTTATCCTGACCAAAGAGATAGTGAATGGAGCCTTGAGAACTTCTGCCCATGTCACAAAGACTTTGGATACAGAGCAAGCATGTGAAGGTTTGCTTTCTGAACTGCTGTAGAGGACTCTACCAACTGCATACAGTGCCTTCCAGGTAGGTACCACAGACAGTACAGGTCTGTTCTGTGTTCTTCCCATTGACATTATGTTTTGTTATCACCATGGTTTTTACCTTACACAACATCTAAGGAAGCACCAGGCACCCGGCATCCATTGTCCTTCCCCTAAGATATTAAAACAGATGCAGTATTTACTGTTTGAGTGTCAAGAACTTATGAGTATAGACTATAGATGAAAATCAGGTAAACCATGTGATCATTTTTTGAAAAGCAGTAGGATAAAACTTTGTTTCTTTGGTGAAGTTTTTTCTAAATGAAACTTATCTCTGAGTTACTTGTTAATTTTTAGGCACTTAATTCTCCTTACTGATAACAAAGAAAGCATTCTCTACTACCAGGTAGCTTATGTTCATGTTTTATGGAAGGAGAGCAATTGTGAATTGTACCAGAAGTGATTGTTGTATTTATTATTATCTATCTTAAATCTGAAAACTGATGGACAGGCATTTGGAAAGTTAATTACTTTCTCAGTCTTGTGCTAAGTACCATTTCTAGTATAGTTATTTTAGTCTGTTGTATTCCCAGCTGCAAACATTTTAAAAATGGTAATTAGATGAAGAGCCACAATACACATTTAGACTTTGAGTTTGACCACATATCAAGAATATTTATGTTACCTAGATGGAGATTCAGTAGTCTCCCATAACCCATGTATTTAAAGGTACTGTTTGCTTCCTCACATAATGTTTACCCTTGAAGCAATTCTTGTGGGTTCATGATTCACAAAATTTTCAAATCTCGCAAAATTGTGTATATATATATATATATATGTGTGTGTGTGTGTGTGTGTGTGTATACATATATATGTATATACATATATGTATATATATTTGTATAATATAAAATTGTATTATATTTGTATATATACATATATAAAATTATATATATGTATATATATACATATACAATTATATATATGTATATAATTTTTTCTCTGAAATGTTTAGAATACTGAAAACTCAGTACTGAGACCTAGACTTAGGATGATAACTTCAGTCTTTTTGCTAGTGTGGCTTCTATCTACTGGCTTCCTTCATGACTCCATGAGAGCATCAAGTTAACAATATATGAAATATGTGCTTGAATAACAGAAATTGTTCAATCCTTTTGTTCACTTGATGGCCAGTACAATTTTAATATAACATGCCCAAAGCTCTATTTTAAAAGAATTTATTAGAAAACACATTAACTTTATATAATTATGAGTTTATCATATTAATGTATTTGCATAATATATTTTGATCATATTACCCCTTACTATCTTCTTTTCCTACTCTCTCTCTGATCCCCTTCATCTTTCCAAATAGTGGCTCCTTATTACATTTTTCTTGTCACTTCATTTTTACAGGAGTATGTACATCTTATCAATGACTACGTCATGAGAGAAAATGTTTTCCCTTTCCCTATCGACCACTAACCTTCTGGAAATATCTAATGATTACCTGTCCCTTCTATAACTGAATATCAACAGACCCCCACTTGATCAGATCTTGTCAGGGCTTGAGTTAGGCTTCTTTGGTGTGATAAAAGCAAATCAGAGGAGGAAAGGTTCATTTCAGCTTATAGTTGTAGACTATCACAAGGGAAATCAGGTGAGAAACTCAAGGCAAGAACCAGAAAGCAGCAGCTGAACCAGAGGCCATAGAGCAATGGAGTTTACTGGCTTGTGCCAAAAGCTTGCTCAGTTTTACTTTCATTTAAGACACAGGGCCACCTTTTTTTTCCAGGAATAAGTGATGTTGTAAGTAACAGGCATAAACAGAGATCTAATAAGAATTTGTTTGCTCACCTAATAAGCTATAAGGAACAAGTTGAAGAACTTTAAATATAAAATGTTCTTTTCTTAGGGATTTTCACCACCTTGGATTTCTTTCAAGATATTTTTAGTTTTTATTTTCATAATCTTAAGTGCTGGGATAGCATAATGGTAGATGAACAGGCTCTAAAGATGCCATTTTACAAGTGTTAGTCCTTTTCCTCACAATTACCAAATGTGCGTGTGTTCATTGTTTCAATACTGTTTTATAATATGTAAATTACAGTTATACACACATAAGATTCTCTATATTTATTTTATAATTTTCTACCCGAACACATTGATCTTAAAGCATTATTTATGAAGACAAAAAAATCACTGATGCTATGTAAACTGGCGGCCACTACTGAAGAAAAAATATGTTTTGTGTGATGCTTGTGTGATGGTTTAGTATGAATCCAGCTGTGAGGTTGACAGTGTTATTTTTTGATGTATTACTTTAGCTGTTTTTTCCATCCTGCATGCTATGTAACTAACTTATGTCTTAGTTGGTAAAATTTAAGGTAAAATTTCTCTTGAGTGGGCCTCAATTTCAAAGAAGTGATCAGAATTATTAATCATTTATTTAAAAAGCCTTGACTTACAATAAAACAGGATCTTTGCTGTGTATAAAGAATGTATAAATCACATAGATCAAGAGGACATGAATAATTTGATCAGCAGTCTTAGAGTATAGTAGATAAGAGCTGACAAATCTTCTATATCCTATCACGATGTGAACATTCATGGCTTTTAATTGATATATTTCCAAGGTGTTTTCAACAGCTATAATTATGCTTCCCTGATTTGCTCCTATAGCACAAACTCCAATACTTCATTCATCCAATAAATATTTATTGACTTCCACTACCATATTGCAAAATGTTAAAAATAGAACATCCCACAAATTGTAGCCCTTAACATTTAAAATTTTCTGCTCTAGAAAGGTATGTAGCCAATAAAACAAAAAATCTATCTTTCACAGTTCTAGGTGATAGTGTAGAGCAAGTATATTACCTAAAATGGCAGCATCCTAAAGGATTGGATGAGAAAGAGGAGCTTAAGCAGAGTCTTGTCTAATAAATAGTAAGCTTGAAAATATGGCCATGAATAAAGGGTCTTAGAAATAAATCTGAAGGGGTTGTGTTTGGCAAGATTGAACAGTTCCTAAATTATTTGAACAGTGTTCTTTGGTAAAATGATATTTGAAGTTTAGTTTCAATTATTACCTTGACTGGTATGAGAAATATCTACATTAATAAAGTATATCTCTTGGTTAGTCTGTTAGAGTATTATTAAAAATGATCAAATAAGGTAGGAAGACATATCATGGATGTTGGCTGTCTTAATAAGTTGGGACAATGATAGAATAATGTCCTAAATGAGAGGAAATTGAATAGATTAGACATGGTCTCTCTTTGGTTCTTGGCAATGATAGGGTGATGTTGATGCTCTACTGGGCCCTCTTTACCATGCCTCATTTCAGGCCTACAAATACAAGCAAAGAAACTGTGGACCACAACTTTAAATTTATCCCCCCAAAATAAACATATGAATCTTTACTCCTTTAATTTGTTTCAAGTATCTGTCCCAAAAGAATGAAATGTAATACACACAATTAATAGCAATAGTTTGAAGGTATTGTTGAATTGTGAATTCCTGATCATTTGACTCAAAGTGTTCAGAAGTGATTTGTAGAATGAATCTGGAAAGATGAAAAGAAGCATAGTAGAAAAACTTTGAATACTATGAGAAGAATTAAGTGCATGATTGTGGTAGGAATTCAGAAGACCAAACTTTTTTTTTTAAATATGTAACATATATACACTGGGTTCAATATGTTCCAGATGGAATTAAGTCCTGATAACTGGACTTGAAGACATATGTGTTACATTTTATCAAAACAAGCAACAAATATCCTTATATTTTATCCAAGTCTTGAGACTATGGTAGGCTGATGGAATAATTAATCTTTTGCATGGAATTTCAGAAAGCTAAGCATGGCTTTCTGGCTTATTTTATCCAGATTTACAATCAGAATCAAGAGTAAAAGTCAGAGTATGAAGATTTGAAATACTCTATTTTTTTTAATTTGATATATTCTTTATTTACATTTCAAATTATTTCCTCTTTCCTGGATTCCCCCTCCTGAAAGTCCCATAAACCCTCTTCCCTCCCACTGTTCCCCAATCAACCCCTTCCCGCTTCCCTGTCTTGGTATTCCCTGACACTGCTGCATTGAACCTTTCCAGGACCAGGGGCCTCTCTGTCTTTCTTCTCGGGTATTATTTGATATGTGAATTGCTTCTTGGGTATTCGGAGCTTCTTGGCTAATATCTGCTTATCAGTGAGTGCATACCATGTGTGTTCTTTTGTGATTGGGTCATCTCACTCAGGATGACATTCTCCAGTTCCACCCATGTGCCTAAGATTTTCATTAATTCATTGTTTTTAATAGCAGAGTACTATTCCATAGTATAAATATACCACATTTTCTATATCAATTCCTCCGTTGAGGAACATCTGGGTTCTTTCCAGTTTCTGGCTATTATACATAGGGCTGCTATGAATATGATAGAGCATGTATCTTATTATATGCTGGGGATTCCATTTCATTCGATGGTGAAAAAGCATTTGACAAAATTCAGCATCCTTTGATACTAAAAGTCTTGGAAAGAACAGGAATTGAAGGCCCATACCTAAACATAATAAAAGCAATAAACAGCAATCCAGTAGCCAACATCAAACTAAATGGAGAGAAACTTGAAGCAATCCCACTAAAATCAGGGAGTAGACAAGGCTGCCCTCTCTCTCCATAGTTATTCAATATAGTACTTGAAGTTCTAGATAAAGCAATTAGACAACATAAACAGGTCAAAGGGATACAAATTGGAAAGGAAGAAGTCAAATTATCACTATTTGGAGATGATATAATAGTATACTTAAGCGACTGAAAAAAACTCCACCAGAGAACTCCTGATAAACCACTTTAGCAAACTTGGATATAAAATTAACTCAAGCAAATCAGTAGCCTTCTTATACTCAAAGGATAAACAGGCTGAGAAAGAAATAAGAGAAATGACACCCTTCACAATAGCCACAGACAATATAAAGTATATTGGTGTGACTCTAACCAAAGAAGTGAAAAATCTGTATGACAGGAACTTCAAGTCTTTGAAGAAAGAATTCAAAGAAGACCTCATAAAATGGAAAAATCTTCCATGCTTTTGGCTTGGCAGGATTAATATAGTAAAACTGGCTATCTTGCCAAATACAATCTACAAATTCAATGCAATCCCCATCAAAATCCCAAATCAATTCTTCATAGAGTTAGAAAGAGCAATTCTCAAATTCATCTGAAATAACAAAAAACCCAGGATAGCTAAAACTATTATCAACAGTAAAAGAACTTCTGGGGGAATCATTATCCCAGACTTCAAGCAGTACTACAGAGCAATGGTGTTAAAAACTACATGGTATTGGTACAGTGACAGTCAGTTGGGTCAATGGAATAGGATTGAAGAACCAGAAATGAATCCACCCACCTATGGTCACTTGATCTTTGACAAAGGAGGTAAAACCATCCAGTGAAAAAGAGATTGCCTTTTCAACAAATGGTGCTGATTCAACTGGATGTCAGCATGCAGAAGAATGCAAATTGATCCATCCTTGCCTCCTTGTACTAAGCTCAAGAAATACTCTATTTTTGTCAGAAAAGCCAATGCATAATGTGCCAGGGTAAGGGGATACCCAGGGAGCTTCTCCCTCTGAGAAGGAGAGGTGGAAGTAGGGAGGGACTCTGTGAGGGGGTAAAGGGAGGGGGGTCGAAATCATTATGTAAAATGAATGAACGAATGAATGAATGAATGCAGAAAATGCTATGGTTTCTGGAGAGCTTATAGCTCTAGTGATTTGAAAATGATTTCCTTAGTCTCAGACATTTGTATATTTGACCCCATATTTGTTGTTATTTGCACGTATTAAGATGTTTCCTTGTTGGAGGAGGTGAGTCCTTGGAGGTGACATTAAGGAAGCCTCTTTCTACCCCCAATATGGTCTCTGTTTGTTGTTTGGAGATCAGGATGTGAGCCTTAGATATTGCATCAGTGGTATGCCTGTTTGACTACTGTCATATTCCTTACCCTGTTAGTGACATTCTTCTGAAACTATAAGTCCCAAATTAAGTCTTCCCTTTACGAGATGCTTTGGCTATGGACTTTTATCACAGAAATAGAAAACTAACTAATACAACTATTAAAATAAGGGAAAGTCGTTTCTTTCTTTTTGTTTGTTTTTTGTTTGTTTTTTTGTTTGTTTGTTTTGTTTTCATTTTTTGGGTTTTTTTTTTTTTTTGGCTAGGGAAAAAGGAACAATATCCTTGAGGCATCTTAGCAATGAGCAAAAATATCAGCCATTGCTGGCTGAAGGCTTCACTTAAAACACTTTTCCTCAAGATGAAAATGGTACCCAGCAACCTGTTCACACACAAACAGCTAGGAAATAGTATCTATAGAAATTACTTCACATTTCTTTACCAGATTACCAGTTACCCAGATGCTTGGAAGCTTCTACACCTGCAGATGAAGACCTCTTTGTCTCTGTTGAACTGAGGCAGATGTTGATGACATCCACAATTTTTCAGGCAAGCCAACACAAGAGTTACAAGGTCTTCAAAGTTTCCATTAAGGTTTGTAAGGAAAGTCCTTTAATCCAGGCAATGTATAGGATAGTGAAGGGAGAGATACAGCAGAAATTTTAAGGCTACAAGTTCTAGAAAGGAAGAACATCTGCTTAGAAGGATTGCAGGCCAAAGCAAGGCTATCCCAGAAGAGAGTCTATATAGGCTACAGACAGCAAGGCTATGGAGAGAGAGATGTCCAAGCCATTTGAAGCTTGTATTTCGTGAACAAATATCCCAGATGCCCCAAGTTAATACATAGGATTCAACGTTTTCTCTGCTAGATTTGATCTTGACTTTATGCAGTCCTACTTTTTAGACCGACATTCCTCCCTTCTGAAACGAGAGTGATTACTGTATGTTGCAAATATAAAACTTTCTTAAACATATTTTAAACAAGGGTGGCAAAAGTTTGTCTTGACTCTCAAAGGGGATTTTAGAATTGGACTTTTGAGGATTGCTAGAACTGCTTTCAAAGAAGCCATCTGCCCATTCCTATGCTAGATGAATTAAGTGCTAGTGTGACTAATGAGATAATATCCTCCATGCATTTTGTGAGTATGTCCTTCCAAGAAATCTACAGTCCCTAAATTAATTTGTGTAAGTCTCCTCCTAAAAACCCTAAGGAAGCTGACACATGGAGAAAATAATTAAAAACAAAACCTATCTAAACAGGAAAAAAAAGCACTGAAAACTGAAAGTTGTATTTTAAACATGATTCAAGCAAATCCATATTCTAAGAAGATATTAAAATGTTGTGTGTCTAGATTATAGAAGCACACAATGAGACTATCATTTTTCTTATATAGTAATTCATCAATGCCAAAAAAAAGTTTTGGATAATATTTACAAGGACCTCTGATTAAATATCACTCTCGGTATAAAATATGTATTTTTCCAAGTATATTTAACATCTTTAATTTTATATATTGTCCAAAGTGAAGCATTATGTTGAATGTCAAAACAGCAAGTCTATTTTTCTCTTTTGCTATTAGTTATTTCCCCCCCCCCCTTTTTTTTTGAGACAGGGTTTCTCTGTATAGCCCTGGCTGTCCTGGAACTCATTTTGTAGACCAGGCTGGCCTTGAACTTAGAAGTCTGCCTGCATCTGCCTCCCAAGTGCTGGGATTAAAGGTGTGCACCACCACTGCCCAGCTAGTATTTCCTTTATTTACATTTCTAATATTATCCTCTTTCCTTGTTTCCCCTCCTAAAATCCCCTATCACATACCCCCTCCCCTGCTTCTGTGACAGTGTTTCCCCCACCCACCCATGCACTCCTGCTTCCTCAGCCTGGCATTCAATGGGACATCCAGGTTTCACAGGACCAAGGACCTCTCATTCCATTGATGACCAACAAGGTCATCCTCTGATGCATAAGCAGCTGGATCCATGGGTCACTCCATGTGTACTCTTTGGTTGTTTTGGTTTGGGGCTTAGTTCTAGGGAGCTCTGGGGCATCTGGTTGGTTGATAGTGTTGTTCATCCTAATGGGTTGCAAACCTCTTCAGCTCTTACAGTCATTTTTCTAACTCCTCCATTGGGGACCCTGCAAATCAGTAATTCTATGAAAATTCCATTGAAACTATGTTAAGTTAATTTCTTAAATTATTTTATCTTTAAAGAACAATTTTTAAGAAGTTTTAAATCTCAGATTAAAGCATATTATTAACATGTCTTTTTTTTAAAGATTATATTATCAATAACTCAATATTTGAATTCCTAGAAATTGTCAATAAATTTCTTAAGAGTGACTCTGAAGCTGAATAAAATAATATAATTAGAGCTTTGTAACAGTATGTAAGGTAAAATTTATAGCATGTATTCAGTTTCAGAATTCAATTGTTTTGCTGTTGAGCTTATTAAGTAAAGGGTATCTAGTATATATTATATGTGAAAATATGCTCCAAGTAGTTAATTTTGTGGTATCTATGTATACGGTTGTATTATGTCTTCTAACTCATATTTGTATATTGAACTTCTAAATCCCAGCAACTCAGAGCTTATTTGCAAGTAGAAAAGGGATCTTTATTAATATAATTTAGTCCAGTAAAGCTGGTGTCCTTCTGTGAATAGGATATTTGCAATGGCACCCACAGATGGAAAATTATGCAACAATAAGAGAAATGAACATCTATGTAAAATCCAAGGAAGTGATGTTAATGAATATAAGAAGGAATCACCAACCATCATTGTGTTTTTAGATTATAAAAGAAAAATATGCACACATACTCATTCATTACATACATATATAGAGAGATACACATGTTGTTTAAGCTATCCAGTCTAAATCAATTATAATTTAGAAGATTAAAAAATATGTGGCAATTTAATACTGACAAAGGTACATTCAGATTTCAAAATTCATGAACTATATTTGTATGTAAAACATTCTCTTGTTAATTTAGAAGCAAATTGCCAAAAATAATAATATTTAATCCCAAGAATACTAATGATGACTGATCCAGCATTCCCCTATGCTGGGACATCAAGCCTCCAAAATACCAAGGGCCTCGCCTCCCACTGATATCAGCTTTCTTAAGAAAATGTTTAGGCCTTCTGGTTTCTGTCTGTGCCTGGAGCTGATCCGGTGCCACAGTGCTCCATACCCAATTACAATCAGGAGAGAGCTGGTCTCCCAGGAGTGCCAACACACCTTTAAGTAATGGTAAGACCACCACTTCTGCTCAAATTTCTGGCCCAATAGGGACCTGCCCAGTGCCATCAGGATATAGGAAACAAGGAAAAGCCAGGGACAGGATCCTTCTAGTTTCCATCTGCATGCTGGTGCCACAGCTCTCCATACCCAAATTCCTCCTGGAGAAAACTTGTCTCTCAGGAGTACTGACATACAGGATTGCAGGAGGGACAAGCCACAGTCAGAGACATCAAGACCAACTAACACCAGAGATACCCAAATGATGAGAGGCAAGGGCAAGAACATAAACAATAGAAACCAAGGTTACTTGGCATCATTAGAACCCAGTTCTCCCACCACAACAAGCCCTGGATACGCAAACACAACAGAAAAGGAAGATTCTGATTTAAAATCACATCTCACAATGATAGAGGACTTTAAGGAGGACAACCTTAAAGAAATACAGGAGAACAAAGGTAGAAAGATGGAAGCACTTAAGGAGGAATCACAAAAATCCTTAAAGGATTACAGGAAAATGAAACCAAAGAGGTGAAGGAGTTGAACAAAACCAGTATATAAAATCCAGTATATAAAATGGAAATAGAAACATAAAGAAATCACAATGAGAAACAACCCTGGAGATAGAAAACCTAGGAAAGAGATCAGGAGTCATAGATTATACTTACCAAAGGAAAAATCTACAAAGAAGAATTCTCAATTCTGAACATAGATGCTTCAATTCTAAAGGCACTCATGTTCATAAAAGAAAATTCACACACATTTCACCTCACACAATAATATTGGGAGACTTCATAAATGAACTCTCTCCTCAATGGACAGATCAGGGAAATACAAAATAAACAAAGACAGAGTGAAACTAACAAAAATTATGGACCAACTAGATTTAAGAGATATCTATAGAACATTTGATACTAAAACAAAATAATATACTTTCTTCTCAGCACCTCATACTACCTTCTCCAAAGTTGACCACATAATAGGCCACAAAACGGGCCTCATCAGATACAAGAAGACTGAAACAATCCCATGCATACTATTAGATCACCACAGATTAAGGTTGGTCTTCAGTAGCAAGAAAAACAAAAGAAAGCCCACATAAATATGGAAGCTCAGCAGTGTTCTACTCTATGATAACTCGGTGAAGGAAAAAAATAACGAAATTAAAGACTTTTTAGAATTTAATGAAAATGAGGGCACAACATACCCATACACATGGGACAGAATGAAAGCAGTGCCTCCAAAAAGGAACTGGAGAGAGCATAAACTATCAGCTTACCAGCACACCTGAAACTTCTAGAACAAAAAGAAGCAAATACACCCAAAAGAGTAAATGGCAGGAAATAATCAAACTCAGGGCTGAACTCAACCAAAAAGAAACAAAAAGAACTATACAAAGAATCAACAAAACCAGCTGCTAGCTCCTTGAGAACATCAGCAAGGTATATAAACCCTTAGCCAGACTAACCAGAGGGCACAGAGACAGTGTCCAAATTAAGTAAATCAGAAACGAAAAGATTAACAACAGAAAATGAGGAAATTTAAAAAAATCATCAGATCCGACTACAATAGCCTATACTGAACATAAATGGAAAATCTGGATGAAATAGGCAATTTTCTAGAGGATACCAAATACTAAAGTCAAATCAGTCCCATAACTCCTAAAAAAAAAAATAGAAGCAGTCATTAAAAGTATCCCAAACAAAAAACCCCAGTATAAGTAAGAGGCATTTAACTAAATAATTTTGATGACTTTAAAATGTCAATACTGAATTGTATATTTTAAAATAAATTTTATTAGTTCAATAAAAAAGGAACAAGGTTGAGCTTATTAATGGGAGTTCTCCGGTCAAGTAATAGAAAGCCTTCCTAGGAAACTTCTTGTGATGGTAGAGATGGCAGCTGGTGCTTTAATCAAGCACAGAAGTGGACAGCTGTTTTAACCCAGCCCAACTCTCTGTGTGTAAATACTTTAAATCAGAATCAGAGCTCTTTGTTTTAAAAAGCTAACATTCATTGCAAAAGTTCCATTCATAGAAAATTAAGTAATTGTTTCAAATTTGAATAATAACCATAAAATGATTTTCTTTTTTAAAAGAATACTCTTGATAAGTCAAGAATGTTTTATTATAGTTAAATTTCTCATATTTTGAAAATTTACAAACATCTCCTGTTATCTTGATATTGAATGATAAGAGGTTTCAGTTAGCTTCTTATTAGTGTTGTCACTCACAGTGATTCATGCATAAGATCTACTCTCCTGAGTAATGCTAATTTCAAAAAGCACATTGCTTTTATCAACTAAATTCTTAAACTTATCATTCTGTCTTTGTATAGTAGAAATCCATGACACTTAAATATATCTATAACAGAATTTAAAAAGAAGGAAATTATTTTTATCCTACCCCAATTGAAATCAATTTTGTATTATCAATGAGGCAAGATAATATCAGGGTTTGGCAAACTTTTCCACAGGAGCAGATGCAACATACTTAAGTCTTTGTCAACCAGATAGAGAGCCACTAACGTTCATTCTTAACTCTGAGGCAGCTATCAGTTTTGTGTCAGTGGATAGGTATTAGTGGGCTACTTCAACTTTAAAACATTTTACAAGTGATAGCTGGCAAGATATACTTTGGCTGCCCTGTGGTAGAGGGAAAATTATGTGTACAAATTACAAATACTAGAAAGCTGTTTTGTTTTTTTTTACTATTTGATTTATATTTTGTAGCAGCTTTTATTGCCTCTTTGAAAGACCATAACCAAAAAACCAAGTTGGAGATTAAAGAGTTTGTTTAGCTTACACTTCCATATCACCATTCATCCTCAAAGGAAGTCAAGATAGTCACTCAACCTAGGTAGGAACCTGGAGGTAGGAGCTGAAGCAGAGTCCACAGAGGAGAGCTATTTACTGGTTGGCTCTTATACTTGCTTCTTATGATTTCTTATAGAACCCAAGGCCACCTGCCCAGCAATGGCACCACCTGAGATGAGCTGGACCCTTTATCATCAACTACTAATAAAGAAAATATGCTTATAGCCTAATCTTATTTTCTCATTTGAGGCTTCTTCCTCATCAGTGAATCTTACTTAGCTCTAGTTGGCACAATACTAGCCAGCACAATTGACATTTTATCAACTTGACAGTAAAGATACTGCTATTAAATTACAGCTTTTGCTTTTTAATTCATCTCTCTAAGATTTCACATTAAAAATAAATAACTTTCAGCCAGGCGGTGGTGGCACACGCCTGTAATCCTAGCACTCTGGGAGGCAGAGGCAGGCGGATTTCTGAGTTCAAGGCTAGCCTGGTCTATAGAGTGAGTTCAAGGATAGCCAGGGCTATACAGAGAAACCCTGTCTCGAAAAAAAACAAATCCAAAAAACCAAAACTAAATTAACAAACAAAAAAACAAACAAATAAATAAATAACTTTCAAAGCCCTGCCCTTTACAAATTTAAACACATTAAAAACAAAGAATTCTCACCTGAAGAACTTCGGATGGCAGAGAAACATCTTAAAAAATGCTCAACTTCATTAGTCATTAGGGAAATGCAAATCAAAACAACCCTGAGATTTCACCTTACACCAGTCAGAATGGCTAAGATTAAAAATTCAGCAAACAGCAGGTGTTGGAGAGGGTGTGGAGAAAGAGGAACACTCCTCCACTACTGGTGGGGTTGCAAATTGGTACAACCACTCTGGAAATCAGTCTGGCGGTTCCTCCGAAAACTGGGCACCTCACTTCCAGAAGATCCTACTATACCACTCCTGGGCATATACCCAGAGGATTCCCCACCATGTAATAAGGATACATGCTCTACTATGTTCATAGCAGCCCTATTTATAATTGCCAGATGCTGGAAAGAACCCAGGTATCCCTCAACAGAAGAGTGGATGCAAAAAATGTGGTATATCTACACAATGGAGTACTATTCAGCCATTAGAAACAATGAATTCATGAAATTCTTAGGCAAATGGATGGAGCTAGAGAACATCATACTAAGTGAGGTAACCCAGACTCAAAAGGTGAATCATGGTATGCACTCACTAATAAGTGGTTATTAACCTGGAAAACTGGAATAACCAAAACATAATCCACACATCAAATGAGATACAAGAAGAAAGGAGGAGTGGTCCCTGGTTCTGGAAAGACTCAGTGAAACAGTATTCGGCAAAACCAGAACGGGGAACTGGGAAGGGGTGGGAGGGAGGACAGGGGAAGAGAAGGGGGCTTACGGGACTTTCGGAGAGTGGGGGGGGGGGCTACAAAAGGGGAAATCACTTGAAATGTAAATAAATTATATCGAATAAAAAAAATTAAAAAAAAAAGGCTGAGAGCTGCTAGGTCAGGGCTGGCTGGGCAAAAAAAAATAAAATAAAATAAAGTCTGTTTAAAATATATAATCTCTTTTAACAATCCAAAAATCTCTGTTGAAATTCCAAAGCACTTACAGGAACTGTGGGTTCCTGTAATAATCCAATTTAAGGTAAATATATTCTCACTTCAATAAGGAAGAACTAGGGCATAGTCACATTCTGAACCAAACATCAACACTGTAAGTAACTAAATGTTTAATATCTTAGATTTACTCATGATGCTCTGTTCTCCTCCAAAGGCTTTCAGTCACTTCTTCAACTCTGCCATGTGTAGCTTGCCTTCTAGGCTCCAGCTAGCTCCACTCCATGGCTGCTGCCATTCTTGATGGTCATCTCATGATATTGGCATCTTCCAACCGATGAAGTTTCTTGCTGCATGGCTGCTGCCATTCTTGATGGTCATCTCATGATATTGGCATCTTCCAACCGATGAAGTTTCTTGCTGCAACTGGGCTACATGTTCACCAATAACCTCTCATTGGCTTTCTTCATGGTTCCAAGTCTCAACTTCTCTGCAGGACCCAACTGTTTGAGCCCCAACTGTCAGTGTGGTTTTTCCTTCACCAATGGCCTATTCTTGCTTTTCTTCTCTTTTTCTTTTTTTATTTGATATATTCTTTATTTACATGTCAAGTGATTTTCTCTTTCCTGGATCCCCACTTCCTGAAAGTCACATAAGCCCTCTTCCCTCCCCCTTTTCCCCAATACACCCCTCCCCACTTCCCTGTCCTGGTATTCCCCTACACTGCTGCACTGAGTCTTTCCAGGACCAGGGGCCACTCCTTCCTTCTTCTTGGGCATCATTTGACATGTGCATTGTGTCTTGGGTATTCCAAACTTCTAGGCTAATATCCGCTTATCAATGAGTGCATACCATGAGTGTTCTTTTGAGACTGGTTACCTCACTTAGGATGAGGTTCTCCAGCTCCATCCATTTGTCTGAGAATTTCATGAATTCATTGTTTCTAATGGCTGAATAGTACTCCATTGTGTAGATATACCACATTTTCTGTATCCATTCCTCCATTGAGGGACATCTGGGTTCTTTCCAGCTTCTGGCTATTATAAATATGGATGTTATGAACATAGTGGAGCATGTATCCTTACTACATGTTGGGGAATACTCTGGGTATATGCCCAAGAGTGGTATAGTGGGGTCCTATGGAAGTATCATTTCCAGTTTTCTGAGTGCTGACTCTTAGGATCAGTGGATTTCCCAGAGGATTTCGCATGAACATTGTTGGTATTTTCAATTTTCTTTCTTTTTTTAATGAATTTTTATTCGATATATTTTTTATTTACATTTCAAATGATTTCCCTTTCTGGCCCCCCACTCCCCGAAAGTCACTTTCTGTGTTTCTTTTTTCTTTTTTTTTTTTTTTTTTTGCCTCTTTCTTTCTATCTATCTAAAACTTATGTGGATTCTTTATGAATTTCACATCAGGCATCCAGTCCCACTCATCTCCCCATGCTCTTGTAACTTCCCCAAAATAACACACACACACACACACACACACACACACACACACACACACACTCACACACACACACACACAAACAAAAAACAAAGCATAGAAAAATATGTCATTGTGGAAGCTGTCACATGACACAATGTGTCTCACATGCTACCCCTCCGTCCACACATCTTCACTTGCAAATATTCATTCCAACGAGTCATTATTGGGCTATTTCAAAGTCTCTGGCTTCTGTAACATCCTCTTTGAGATTCCTCCCAGTTATCCTGTTTTTGTCCTGTGTCATAGAGATCCTATCGCTTTGGATCACCAGGACTTGCTTTTTAATGTATCCCAACCATTTGCAGATGAGATGGATTTTGGGGCAGGCCAACTTAGAGAGCCCTGGATCTTGTCCTAGCTAAGCTGGTCAGTCTACTGGCTCTCTTCTATTCTCACAACCAGGGCGAGTTCTCTAGCACTGTTCTGCCAATGTCACCCAGTGCCTCCGGAAGGCAGAATGCTTCCTTCTCCTGCTCTCATGTCCTTGGTTTTACCTGTACCCATGCCTCCAGAGCCAGTTCTATTTTGCTGTCCACTCAAGTTGTGAGGCCCACTCTCCTTAGTGGTGTAGCCTGTGAGAGGTAGGGCCAGCTCTTCTGCTTTCTTTACACCCTTGGTTCTGGATCACCTGTGCCTTTGCCATTTCAGCCAGCTCTACTGTGTTGCTTGACAAGGTGTAGGGCCTGATTTTCTGAGTGCTCTCCCAATGGCCTCCAGTAGTGAGGGACAGTGGTGAATCTGGTATTTTCTTAATTTTCAGTAAATTCTTAGTTCCTGCTGACCAGTATTGAGTATCCCAGCAAAGAAAAGTTGTAGTTGTCTTATCAGTTTAATCACAGCTGATTCTTTACTCTCAGATTCTTAATTTACAATATGAAATATCCCTCTGAAACTTCACAAACCAGGCCTCTGTCTTTTCCATGGTCCTCAAGATTCTTATCTTTCAAACCCCCACAATTAGAAACTTAATGGTGTTTCTTTTTAGTTTAATTTATTTTTATTGGATATTTTCTTTATTTACATTTCAAATTTTATCCCATTTCCAGGTTTCCCCCTCCTGAAAACCCCCATCCCATCTTCCCTACCTCTGTTTTTATGAGGGTGTTCCTCTACCCACCCCACTCCCTAAATCCCCCTACTCTGGGGTATCTATCAAGCCTTTATAGAACAAAGGACCTATCCTCCCATTAATGCTTGAGAAGGCAGTCCTCTGCTATATATTCAGCTGGAGCCATGTGCACTCCTTCGTTGATAGCTTAGTCCCTGGGTGTTCTGGGTAGTCTGGTTGGCTGATATTGTTGCAAACCCCTTCAGGTCTTTCAGTCCTTTCTCTAACTCCTCCACTGCGGACCCCATGCTCAGACCAATGGTTCACTGTGAGCATCCACCTCTGTATTTGCAAGGTTTTGGCAGGTCCTCTCAGGAAACAGCCATATCAGGCTCTTTCAGCAAACATTTCTTGGCATCCACAGAAGTGTCAGGGTTTGGTGACTGTATATGGTATGAATCCACAGGTAGTATAGTCTCTGGATGACCTTTCCTTCAGTCTCTGCTCTATACTATATTTGCTCCTGTATTTCTTCTCCTTCTTAGGAAAAACAAAGCACCCACACATTGGTATTCTTTCTTGAGCTTCATGTGGTCTGTAAATTGTATCTTGGGTATTCTGAGCCTTTTGGTCTAATATCCACTTATCAGTGAGTGCATACCCTGTGTGTTCTTTTGTTATTGGGTCACCTCCCTCAGGATGGTATTTTCAGTTCCATCCATTTGCCTAAGAATTTTATGAATTCATTGTCTTTAATAGCTTAGCAATACTCCACTGTGTAAATGTAGCACATTTTCTGTTTTGATTTCTTTCGTGAAGGATATCTGGGTTCTTTACAGCTTCTGGCTATTATAAATAATGCTGCTCTGAACACAGTGGAACTTATTACATGTGTCTTTATTACATGTTGGAGGATTTTTCTGGATATATGCCCAGGGGTGGTATAGCTGAGTCTTCAGGTAGTACTATGTCCAATTTTCTGATGAATCAACAAACTGATTGCAGAGTGGTTGTACCTATTTGTAATTCCACTAGCAATGAAGGAATGTACCTCTTTCTCCAAATCTGCTGTTATCTGAGTTTTTTTTTTTAAGTGAGCTATGTTGTCCTTTATTTATCCTTTTTTTTGATATATTATTTATTTACATTGCAAATGATTTCCCTTTTTCTGGGTCCCCACTCCCCGCAAGTCCCAAAAGCCCTCTTCCGTCCCCCTATTCTTCCATCCACCCCTTCCCACTTCCCTGTTCTGGAATTCCCCTATATTCTTGCACTGAGTCTTTCCAGAACCGGAGGCCACTCCTACATTCTTTTTGGACATCATTTAATTTGTGGATTATGTCCTGGGTATTCAAAGTTTCTAGGCTAATATCCACTTATCAGTGAGTGCATACCATGATTGATCTTTTGAGACTGGCTTACCTTACTTAGTATAATGTTCTCCAGCTCCATCCATTTGTCTAAGAATTTCATGAATTCATTGTTTTTAATGGCTGAATAGTACTCCATTGTGTAAATATACCACATTTTTTGTATCCATTCCTCCATTGAAGGACATCTAGGTTCTTTCCAGCTTCTGGCTACTACAAATAGGGCTGCTATGAACATAGTGGAGCATGTGTCCTTATTGCATGCTGAAGAATCCTTTGGATATATGCCCAGTAGTGGTATAACAGGGTCCTCAGGAAGTGACATGCCCAGTTTTCTGAGGAATTGCCAGACTGATTTCCAAAGTGGTTGCACCATCTTGCAATCCCACCAGCAGTGGAGGAGTGTTCCTCTTTCTCCACATCCTCGCCAACACCTGCTATCTCCTGAGTTTTTGACCTTAGCCATTCTGACTGGTGTGAGGTGAAATCTCAGGGTTGTTTTGATTTGCATTTCCCTAATGATTAATGATTGAACATTTCTTAAGGTGTTTCTCAGCTCTCCGAAGTTCTTCATGTGAAAGTTCTTTTAGTGGGGTTATTTGGTTCTCTGGGTTCTACTTTCTTGAGTTCTTTGTATATATTAGATATTAGCCTTCTGTCGGATTTAGGGTTGCTGAAGATCCTTTCCCAGTCTGTTGGTTGACATTTTGTCCGTTTGACAGTGTCCTTTGCCTTACAGAAACTTTGTAGTTTTATGAGGTCCCATTTGTCAATTCTTTTTACTTATTTATTTATTTATTTATTTATTTATTTATTTATTTATTTATTTATTTTTATTTACATTGCAAATGATTTCCCCTTTTCTGAGTCCCCACTCCCCGCAAGTCTCATAAGCCCTCTTCAGTCCCCCTATTCTTCCATCTACCCCTTCCCACTTCCCTGTTCTGGAATTCCCCTATACTCTTGCACTGAGTCTTTCCAGAACCAGGGCCCACTCCTCCATTCTTTTTGGACATCATTTAATTTGTGAATTATGTCCTGGGTATTCAAAGTTTCTAGGCTAATATCCACTTATCAGTGAGTGCATACCATGATTGATCTTTTGAGACTGGGTTACCTCACTTAGTATGATGTTCTCCAGCTCCATCCATTTGTCTAAGAATTTCATGAATTCATTGTTTCTAATGGCTGAATAGTACTCCATTGTGTATACCACATTTTTTGTATCCATTCCTCCGTTGAAGGACATCTAGGTTCTTTCCAGCTTCCGGCTACTACAAATAGGGCTGCTATGAACATAGTGGAGCATGTGTCCTTATTGCATGCTGAAGAATCCTCTGGATATATGCCTAGTAGTGGTATAACAGGGTCCTCAGGAAGTGACATGCCCAGTTTTCTGAGGAACCGCCAGACTGATTTCCAAAGTGGTTGCACCATCTTGCAATCCCACCAGCAGTGGAGGAGTGTTCCTCTTTCTCCACATCCTCGCCAACACCTGCTGTCTCCTGAGTTTTTGACCTTAGCCATTCTGACTGGTGTGAGGTGAAATCTTAGGGTTGTTTTGATTTGCATTTCCCTAATGATTAATGATGTTGAACATTTCTTAAGGTGTTTCTCAGCTCTCCGAAGTTCTTCATGTGAAAATTCTTTGTTTAGCTCCGTACCCCACATTTTAATGAGGTTATTTGGATCTCTGGGTTCTACTTTCTTGAGTTCTTTGTATATATTAGATATTAGCCCTCTGTCGGATTTAGGGTTGGTGAAGATTCTTTCCCAGTCTGTTGGTTGACGTTTTGTCCTTTTGACGGTGTCCTTTGCTTTACAGAAACTTTGTAGTTTTATGAGGTCCCATTTGTCAATTCTTGATCTTAGAGCATAAGCTATTGGTGTTCTATTCAGGAACTTTTCTCCTGTGCCCATGTCCTCCAGGGTCTTCTCCAGTTTCTTTCCGATTAGTTTCAGTGTGTCAGGTTTTATGTGGAGGTCCTTGATCCATTTGGAGTTGAGCTTGATACAAGGAGATAAGAATGGATTGATATGCATTCTTCTGCATGCTGACCTCCAATTTTACCAGCAACATTTGTTGAAAAGACTATCTTTTTTCCACTGGATGCTTTCTGCTCCTTTGTCGAAGACCAAGTGACCATAGGTGTGTTGGTTCATTTCTGGGTCTTCAATCCTATTCCATTGATCCGCTTGCCTGATATTGTACCAATACCATGCAGTTTTTATCACTATTGCTCTGTAGTAGAGTTTAAAGTCTGGGATATTGAATCCCCCTGAACTTCTTTTACTGTTGAGAATAGTTTTAGCTATCCTGGGTTTTTTTGTGATTCCAGATGAATTTGAGAATTGTTCTTTCTAGCTCTATGAAGAACTGGGTTGGGATTTTTATGGGAATAGCATTGAATCTTGCCTTTGGCAAGATGGCCATTTTAACTATATTAATCCTGCCAATCCACGAGAATGGAATGTTTTTCCATTTTCTGAGATCTTCTTCAATTTCCTTCTTCAGAGATCTGAAGTTCTTGTCATATAGGTCTTTCACTTGTTTGGTTAGAGTCACCCCAAGATACTTTATGCTGTTTGTAGCTATTGTGAAGGGGGTCATTTCCCTAATTTTTTTCTCAGTCTGCTTATCCTTTGAATATTTAAAGGCTACTGATTTGCTTGCGTTGATTTTGTAGCCAGCCACTTTGCTGAAGTTGTTTATCAGCTGTAGGAGTTCTCTAGTAGAGTTTTTAGGGTCACTTAAGTATACGATCATATCATCCGCAAATAGTGATAGTTTGACTTCTTCCTTTCTAATTTGTATCCCTTTGACTTCCTTCTGTTGTCTAATTGCTCTAGCTAGGACTTCAAGAACTATATTGAAAAGATATGGAGTTTTTGATTTTAGCCATTCTGACTAATGTGAGGTGTAATCTCAGGGTTGTTTTGATTTGCATTTCCCTGAAAATTAAGGATGTTGAACATTTCTTTAGTTGCTTCTCTGCCATTTTATGTTCCTTAGATGAAAATTCTTTGTGTAGCTATGTACCCCAATATTAATAGGGTTATTTGATTCTCTGAAGTCTACCTTCTTAATTTCCTGGTATATATTGGCTATTAGCCTTCTATTGATGTAGTATTGGTAAAGATATTTTCTAAATCTGATGGTTGCCAGTTTGTCCTATTGACAGTGTCTTTTGCCCTATAGAAGCCTTGCAATTTTTTGAGGTCCCATTTTTTGATTCTTGATTTTAGAGCATAAGCCATTGGCATTATGTTCAGGAAATTTTCCCCTGTGCCCATGTGTTTGAGGCTTTCCCCCACTTTTCTCCTCTAAGTTTCAGTGTGTCTGATTTTATATGGAGGTCCTTGATCCACTTACACTTGAGTTTTGTACAGAGAGATAAGAATGGAGCTATTTGCATTTTTCTACATGCTGGCTGCCAGTTGAACCAGCACCATTTGTTAAAAATGCTGTCTTTTCCCACTGGATGGTTTTAACTCCTTTGTTAAAAAATCAAGTGACTATAGTTGTGTGGATTCATTTTAAACAAATTCTTAAGTCCTTCCATAATCATCCCCAAATCAACATGGTCAGTTCTGTCTTAGCAATTCCCCACTCCTGGTCCAACTTATATTAGGGTTTCTATTGTTTCAGTGAAACAACATGACCCAAAGACAAGTTGGGGTGAAAAGGGTTTATTTGGTCAACAATCCTATATCACTGTTTATCTAAGAAAGTCAGGATAGAAACATAAGCAAGGTAGGAACCTTGCATAAGAGTTGAAACAGAGGTGATGAAGTGGTGCTGCTTACTGGATTATTCTTTTGCTTGCTTTCTTATATTACAAAAGACTACATTTCATCAGAAATCATTTTATGTTCCTTTAACAGAACAAATTTATTTAGTTTTTTCCTTGGTCCATAGTATATCTATTCTTACATTATTGTCCATTTTGAGTAGTGTCAGGCATGGATTCCATTTTGTGGAGAGGGCTTTAAATCCACTCATAGAGTGGTTGGTTGTTTCTACATTTGAGTCACTATTGTATAAACACATTGTGCAGGTAAGTTAATCTTGTAGATCACTGGGTTTGTAGTTGCATGGTGTTTATTTGTCTCCTCTGGCAGTGTACAGCATACAGAGTACTTTTCAGTATTTTGAACATTAATCAATAGGGATAAAGTCTCTACTTAGCCACCATCATGGCTTTTTCATGTTCAATGTGATATATGGATTTTATTTTCAGCAATAGAGCCTAACCATCAACTTGTGGGGACTAGCCAGTAGCCTTAGCAGTTTGAGGGTTTTCATGGTACTCCTTTGCCAATAGCTCAACTACATGTAGATGTTTATTATTTCCCTTTCACTGAAGCTTTTACATAGTTGCCAAAAAGTTCTTTTTGAAACATTATTTTCTTATTAGGTAATTTCCACATGTGTATATATTTTATAAAGCTTCTGTAGTTGTGGGCTTCCATACATCTCCTCAAATAAAAGTTTTAGTTGCCCCTCTCTGTATTCTATTCCTTACCCATCTCTTCCCTCCAATCTTTGTTTAATCCTCCTATTCCAATATCCCATCATGTCTCTCTATAACTATATATTCTACTTCCCCTCCTTGGGATATCTTCCTCTCCTGCCTAGTCCCTTATGTTATACCTAACCTTTTGGGGTTATATGAATTGTAGCATATCTATTTGTGCTTAAAAGCTATTATCCACATAAAAAAGAAAACATATAATATTTGTCTTCTGGGGGGTCTTCATTATCTCATTAATGATGATATTTATTCTAGCTCAATTGATTAACCTGTCATATATATATATATATATATATATATACACCTCAGGGTATTTAAAATGTTTTTCTTTAGCTGTATTATCCTGTAAGTAGAAAGTTATTTGATATGGTTAATAGTAAAAAATGTTTAAATAACATTTCTTTTGTTTAGTATGGGTTACCTAGATACCTTGTAGACTTGTACAATGATCCCATAGTAACTATTCAAAATTCATAGTGCTGCTTTTACTTGATTGACAGTTTTTATGTATAGAGTTTTACAACCAAGCTCCACATTAACTACTGCAAGCTGCATTAGTTTTTATTAGATCTTTATTTTCCTTTTTTGATGGCTAGAATAGAAAATGCTGTTGGGATTTTGTTTGTTTCAATAATTCTATTACTTGGCCACCTTTCAAATATGGAATATTTGGTTGTGGCCAGTGCCTTGGCTTTGAAGAATAAAGGAGAAGAAGAGATAGACACTTGTGTAAATTTGATCCTGACTTCACTATGGTCCAGTGGTACCTTCTGTGTTAATAGACAACTTAGGGTCATGACAAGTCAAGAGTACCTGGAAGAAATTAGAGAACTTGAATATTTTTACTAATTCTGTGATTTTAGAGAAATGTGAATCCTTTTTGTATTTCTTGACATTTTGAGTAGTCTTTTAATAGTGGTCATATGATACTGGGGAAATCGAGGTCCCTTATGGGGTTGTTAGACTTGTTAATAAATAATTTAAGAATAAGGATAGCTGAAGGGATGGCCCAGCAGTTAAGAGTGGTTCTCTTGAAAAGGATTTGAGCTCAGTTTCCAGCATCTATGCCAGCCAATTTACAGATGTTTGGAATTCAATTCCAGGGGTCTTTATAACTTTAGTCGATGTGGGCACTTGCATTCATGTGTTCATTAATGTATATACATACCCACACAATCACAATCAATGAACAAACACACACTCACTGATACAACCCACAGACTCTCACACATATACATAGATAAAATAATTAAAATAATAGATATTATTTTAACATAAATAGAAATATAAGATTAACATAAAAAGAAATCAAAACTGGATTCAAACATCCTCAAGATCAATTTTCTTCAACTTAAGGAAAAAAGCCCCAAGATACTTAATCTGCTCAGAAGAAGGGAATGGAAAGACAGGAGGAGAAAGAGGAGATATTTTAAAAATAATTAAAATATCTTGTTATTAAACTGGGACAGAGCACATTGTGGGCAAATAACCACATGGAAGGGAAAACTTATAAAAGAGTAAAGAGGCCCAAAGAACAACAAAATTATCCCATAATACCAAGACAGAGAGATATAACATTTTGGGTAATCATAAAAGCAACAAATTTTTAAACAGTATGCCTGTGGCCATATATACTACTGTGTTAATGGGAGGAAACTTGGGAATGAAAAGTGCATTGCTCCTTGAAGAAATGCTTGTTCCATTCATCCTTTTAGTATGGTTTAAGGTGAACTCACTTTCCTAGTTGTGGTCATCCATTCCTAAAGCATGGTCCTTTGGACAGATTGCTGAACTTGTATCATAGGCATGTTAGGTGTTTATCCAAGCCAGAGATTTCATCTTCTTTATAACTTCCTCTTATTGAGCCTTTCTGCTGCTGTGCCATTTACAAATGAGAAAACAACATTCAATTTGCGTATACCTTTGAACAGATCATTCTAGCCTGCTGCTAGGGCATTTTCCCCCCAGGTGATAATGATATTATTAATGGAAGTTTTCAAAGTTCTGACTTTCATAGATGTTGCAGATTCATTTAGAAAAACTACTTACCCAATGGATATCCTAAACTGAGATCAAAGGACATCCTTGTGAAATTGCATGACTTTTTCCCTTTTGAAGAAAGTACTTACCAGCTACAGTCACTAAGCAAAAGCAGGAACCTACTTCCTATATGCTCCTCTGTGTTCCACATATAGACCTGAAGCAGAAAGTCCTGTGTATTAAGGAAAAAAAAAATCCATCGATGCTTTTATATACATTGTAAGGCCATTCCTTTTGGGGAGGATTGCAAGGATGAAATTTGAGTATAAATTTAGATTTCTGGGGACAAAAGGACTTAATTGAGCCTTAGGCCATCATGCCAGACACCTGCAGTTATAGAAAAGATAGCTTTTACCATAGTCTATGGAATGAGATAAAAATGAGATCTCTGATCAAAAATTTGCAGGAAACCGCTCAGCAGGCATATGGGCCAGAGAGAGTCAATGCCTTTACATTGTTCTCAGAGAAATTACCAGTGACTTAGAGTTGAAAAACATGGTTACCAGAACCTGTACTATTTGAAAACCCAGGTTTACAATGACAAGCTCATGTGTTCTCCAACAGTGACAATATTAGCTGAAGTCAGGGAATAAGTTTATGATACAGAAATGGAGTTTTCTGTTAAGAAAATGGGCATACACACATAAACACACAGAGAGCTATATACACACAAAAAAGAGAGAGAGACACAGAAACAGACAGAGATAGAAACAGAGAGTGTGGACAGAACGGGACAGAGACAGGGAGACAGAGACAAAGAGAGAGACACACACAGAGGGAATCTAGCTTTCTAAACGTTAAAATCATGACATAAGAATAACAATTTTTCTAGCACCTAATTTAATGTCATAGTAAATACATAGAGCAAAACACTGTATTTCTGCTACCTCATGCATTCAGGATGATTTTATGCAGGTGAGTTGAAAGATTCAAGTTTTAATGCTTTCATTTCTATAGAACTGTTATGTCAGAACTAGGATTAATTACTGAATTTTGGTGACGTTGGCTGACTGAAGGATTGCTTCTGTTGCGTATCAATATAGAAACTCCTTTCAAACCTATTTCTTTTGAAGTAACTTCACACTTTTTAACATCACATAAAATATCACTTTTAAATGGATATACACTGAGTGCTGCTTGTATTGGTTCAAAGGACATGTTCCTTTCAAAGATTTGAGAACCACTTTGGTCCAGGACATTTATTACAATGCCATTTCTCATGAAACAAGACCACGTTGTTTCACGACTTAAGACTGCCTGATGTTTCTTAGGTTGAAATGGCTCAGGTGAGATAAAGGGAAATTCAGCAAGGTCAGAAGAAAGAAGAAAAGATTTATCTGTGAGTAGAAGAGATAATGGTGTCCTAAGTGTACAGACAAGACAGAATTGAAGCTTTTCTGGCAATCCCTCTCTCCATAAATGATACTCAGGAAGGAAGATATATACATATATATATATATATATATATATATATACATATATATGGGCAGTATGACAAAGTTAATATGTGGCATGCAAATGGATATGCTCAAAAGTCAACCACTCACATAGAAATGATGAAGGAAACTTAATGAAAATAGTTGAAGCCTAGGAAGACTGCTAAGTATTCATTTCACTAAATTATATAAATGATGTATGTGCATTAAATAAACGTTCTCCATGCAGATGTTGCTACTTCCTATAACTCTGTTTGCTTGACAATTGTAAATTTGTTCTTAAACCTAGAAGCACATTCTGTTAATAAGTTATGAAATACCCTGGTAGTCATTTTGTTATGGCATTAGCCTAACATTTGTCACTAATATGATGAAACTATATTGTTTATACACGTTGAATGACAGTAATTTGATATGACATCAACGTATGTAGCTGAAGGCCCAGAGTGTCACTTTTGGCTCATTTAAATACTATCATTGAATAAATAAATAAGGAAGTTGATGACACCTTTTAATTTTTTTCTACTTGAAATTAATAGATTATTGCCTCTCAAAGATATTTGAAATGCTTCTTCATTCATTTAGAACACAAATTAGCATGTCATTTTCCCATGAATTTTGAAAGCAGATAGGATATTGACAGGACCTATCCAGTGTGCATCTGTATACATATTTCAGGAATTTCAATAAGTCATTTGAAGAATAGATCCATACAAGCATCTATCATTGCTATGTAGTCATTGTAAGTGAAAATTGCATTGTCAGTATTTGAAAATAAAACACTGTGAGACTTGGAGTAAAATAAAAATCAATTCTGGAAGTATCTATTGCTGACTGCTATGCACTCTGCATATTCAGAAACTGGAAATGACTATTTGACCTTGGGAGGAGATATTTTTGTGAAGAGTTTTTGACTTCTTCTCAATAATCTTTTTTATTTTTTTAAAAAAGGCAGCGGCTCCTTATGCTTTTGTCAGGTAAAATAAAGACAACAAAATAAAAATAGAATTTTTAAAGTATTAGATGAGAACACATCTTTTTTTCAATGAACACTGTGATTGCAGGAATTGAGAGGAGGTTGGGCAGTTGCAACTGTATGCTGTTCTTACGGTGGGACTTGATGGTTCCCGGAACGCACATCACCCAGCCACAACAATTGTACCTCTAGATTATGGAAGTCTGCCACCTATTCTGGCCTCCATAGACACACACATATGAGGCATATATACATGTGGCTTATACAAATATGGTACATAAATAAATGTAAATCACATAAATGTGATTATGCTTATATTATTTATACTTAATTACTTTTCTCCTGAAATAAAGTAAAACTTAAATGCATCTGTAATCTTTTCCTTCAGGGTTCACATTTTTAAACAAGGGAGCATTTTTAGTAATCCTATGTTTTGGCTTGAATATAAAATGTCCCTCGTAGGCTCATGTTTTGAATGCCTGATGCTATTTTAGAAGGTCCTGGAAACTTTGGGAGTTGGGACTTTGCAGGAGGAGGCAGGTCATAGGTTTAAATATGCTTGACTGAAGGAGTGGCACTATTAGGAGTTGTGGGCTTTTTGGAGTAGGTGTGGCCTTGTTGGAGGAAGTGTGTCATTGTGGGGCTGGGCAATGAAACCCTCCTCCTAATCAGGTGGGAGCCAGTCTGCTTCTAGTTTCCTTTGGATGAAAATGTAGAATTCTCAGCTCCTCCTGTGCCATGCCTGCCTGGAGACTACCATGCTCCTGCCTTGATGATACTGGGCTGAAAATCTGAACTGGTAAGCTGGCCCCAATTAAATGTTGTCATTTGCAAGAGGTGCCTTGATCATGGTACCTGTTCACAGCAGTAAAAACATAGCTAAGGCAGAAGTTGGTATCAGGGACTAGGATATAGTTGTGATGGCCTGCCCATATTTTTGTTTGAACAAATGTGGATTTGGGGGCTTTGGATTTACAAAGCTATGGAATGCTTTAAGTGGGGATTAATGTGCCATCCTAGTAGGAATATGGAAAACAGTGATGCTGAGTGTAATTTAATTTTTTTTGCATCAAGGATTGTTATTTTTTATTCGATATATTCTTTATTTACATTTCAAATGATTTTCCCTTTCTTTGATTCCCCCTCCCTGAAAGTTCCATAAGCCCTCTTCCCTCCCTGTATTCCCCCATCCACCCCTTCCCACTTCCCTCTTCTGATATTCCCCTACATTGCCGCACTGAGCCTTTCCAGAATCAGGAGCCACTCCTTCCTTCTTCTTGGACATCATTTTATATGTGGATTGTATCTTGGGTATTCCAAGCTTCTAGGCTAATATCCACTTATCAGTGAGTGCATACCATGAGACAGTATTCAAATTAACAAAATTAGAAATGAAAAGGGAGATATAATAACAGAAACTGGGGAAATTCAAAAAATCATCAGATCCTACTACAAAAGCCTATATTCAACACAACAGGAGGATCTGGAGAAAATGGGCAATTTCCTAGACAGATACCAAATACTAAAATTAAATCAGGATCAAATAGATCATATAAATAGTCTCATAACCCCCAAAGAAATTGAAGGGGTAATATAAAGTCTCCCAACCGAAAAAAGCACAGAACCAGATGGTTTTAATGCAGAATTCTATCAGACCCTCAAAGAAGACGTAGCACCAATACTCTTCAAACTATTTCACAAAATAGAAACAGAAGGAACACTACCCAACTCAATCCACAAAACCACAATTACACTGATACCAAAACTACACAAAGATCCAACAAAGAAAGAGAACTTCCAAGTTTGATGCAAAAATATTCAATAAAATTCTTGCCAATGGAATCCAAGAACACATCAAAACATTCACCATGATCAAGTAGGCTTCATCCCAGGGATGAAGGGATGGTTCAATATACAGAAATCCATCAATGCAATCCACTACATAAACAAACCCCAAGAAAAAAACCCACATGGTCATTTCATTAGATGCTGAAAAAGTATTTGACAAAATTCAGCATCTAATGAAAGCATTATCATCCTTTCATGCTAAAAGTCTTGGAAAGAACAGGAATTCAAGGCCTATACCTAAAGATAGTAAAATCAATATACAGCAAACTGGTAGCCAACATGAAACTAAATGGTGAGTGTAATTTAAAATGTATAGGCATGCTGGCTCAAGAGGATAAAATGGAGAAGAATATTAGTATGTGATCTAGACTGTTTTTGTGGTATTTTAGTGAATAAATGGCTGCTTTTTACCATTGTCTGAAGAGACTATGGTGAAGAGATTTAAATTTATTGCTTTGACAAAGGAAGTCTCAAAACATCCTGGTACAAATTCTGTTGTGTGGTTACTAAAGTTCACTCTTATGAAGAGTATTTCAATGAAAATACACAACCTGAAAAGGAAAAATATATCATGTATGGTAATAAAGGGGCACCAGGAAGTGAAATCGAGCTGAATTCTGTGTTTAAGGAGGTAAACAGATTAAAAGAGCGATGACTTTGGGGAAAGATTCTACCCATGAAAAGCATAGGCCCAGGCAAGGTAGTAATCCCAGGAGACTGAACTAAGCAGAACTCTGAGCTCAATGCTAGCCTGGGACAAGGCATGTCCCAAATCCAGACTCGTGGTATGCATCTTTAATCTGGGACACACCTTCTGCTGGATGCCTATATAAGGAAATTGGACGAGTCATTTTACATTATCATCCAAAGGAAGCTAGAAGTAGACTGACTCCTACCTGGTTAGAAGGAGGGTTTCAATGCCCAGCCCCACAATGACAAACTTCCTCCAACATGGCCTCCCCTACTCCAACAAGGCCAAAACTCTCTATAGTGCCACTCCTTGGGCCAACAATGAGGAAGGCTCACTCTTCTTCACCTACTTGTACTTGCCAGCACATCTGTTAGAACCTACCTCTTCAGGATTCCAGCTTACAAAGAAGATAAGGTGAAACAACTAGACTCATGGGACTAAGCAACTACTAGAGTCTTAGACATTCCATTTACTGTTGCCCACTGTTGGGTTAGTTAGACTATAGACTCTAAGTCATTATGATAAATTCCCTTCATACATAGAGACATTCCATAATTTCTGTTACTCTAGAGAACCCTGACAAACAGAGTCAGTGTGTGGGTCCTTGGTGATATGTTATCTCTGCTCATTGCATGGCACGCTCTTGGTTTCCTGGCCCACACTGAGGTCTGAAGCTCTGCTCTGCCATTCCAGCCTTGCCATAGTAGATCAAAGCCTTTTAGGACTTTATGAGCTCAAATAAATCCTCTTTGTTTGAAATAATTCTTCAGGTAGGCTGTCATAACAACATAAAAGTAGGCTAATAAACCCTGTATTTAAACAATAAGCAATCTTAGAATCAGTGACTATTTTCTGCCTTTTAGCTTTATTCCCTCTTATAGTCTGCTGAGGGTATTTTAGTAAGTATTATAGGTAGATTACTGCAGTTAGCAATCCTTTTTTCAGAAGTAATGTTATTGCCAATTCTTAATTTAAGTAGAATTGCTGAGACATTGATTAGAATAGTGGTGTTCCTCTTCCTCATCTGTTTGAGATTTTAATAAGAAGCACAATGAATTATAGTAATTTGAGTGTCATGACAGGAGTACGGGTTTTCTTTAAAGTTTTGCATAGAGAGATGCTATTCATTTGTGTGTGTGTGTGTGTGTGTGTGTGTGTGTGTGTGTGTGTGTGTGCATGGACATGTGAGTATGTGTCTGTGTGTTTGTGTGTACATATATATTCATTATACTACTCAACCATATAATGCCACTGATATTTGTGTATTAAGGATCTACTAAAACTCAGTTTTTGAGAATATAATCTCACTTTAAACAAGCAAATCATTTTCTAAAAAATTAAATTTAATCATAATTTTATTACTCGCTTATTCTTGTGTGATTTCTGGAATTTTTACACCAGTGTTGCACTTATACACTTACTACTAGATAATCAACGATAATCAAAATTGGGGGTCATACGTTCAGTATGAAGTTGAATAGGAAGTACTTTTTCATTTCCCTTTCAAAGAAGTATTTACTTTTATTTTGTGTGTATGAGTGTTTTATATGCATGTATTTACGCTCACTGTATGTATGCCTGGTACCTGAAGAAGACAGAACAGTCAACTGGATTCCCTAGAAATAGAATAACAAAATTCTTTGGAACTGAACATAGAAATAGTAATGAGTTTCAACATAGATACTAGGAGCAGAATCTGGCTCCTTGGCAAGAGTATCAAGTACTCTTCACTGTTGAACCATCTCTCCAGCCTGACCTTTTCTAACATTTGTTAAAAATTTCTCCAATTTATTCACTTAATTAAATATGTCCAAACTGTTTATTTTTATATGATTAATTTTGTCTTACTTATTTCTTCATTCACAGCATAACATCTTGCAGGAGATAAATGTTCAGTAAATGTTTTGGTTTAATACACTCAATTGTAAAGACTATTGTTAAGAACTCTAGTGGTAGAATCCAAATTGAACACAAACAGCAATGACAAAGACAAAGACTACTACAACATCAACCACAGAGCTCCTGTTCTTCCTTCATCTCCACACAAGGTTTTATTTTAATTTTTGCTTATTTGTTTGAAATATTTCCTGACAAATCTATTTGTCCTGAAGTGTTAAGTGTCTGAAGTTTTTCCTCAAACAATATAGCAAAACACATTTTCTCAGCCATCCATAAGTGGCCAAGATTTCATCAGGCCCCCCTTTGTCTCTTTCTCTGCCTTTACTGGCACCAGACCAGCTTCCAGACTTCCCTAATTACTATCTGATTGCTCTATTGTTTATGACAATGTCATATGGCACATATTTCTCCAGTGAATTATCCTATTACATTTGGAACCTTCGCAAGGAAAACTTTTGCGACTTATCATTATGTGTATTCTGTCCTTAAAATACCTCTGGTTTTCTCATTCCATATTTCTTTCTGACAACACTTTATTCTGTGATTAGCTTCTTGGTATCTCAGAATGTTGAGTCTTCTCTTAAACTTTGCACTTTAACATTCCTTGGTTTTGAAAGCTTTCTTATGTTTGAACATCTCCCCACTATTTCAAATACTCTTAATTTATTGAAAAACCTTTGAAACTTCTTGTTTTATTGACTGTAATTTCCATATACATCTTGCTATTTCTTTACTCTGGAGATGGTATGACATGGTGATTGGATTGGTCCCTATCCGTGACTTTTATGCTGCTAGGTGCTAAGAGAAGGTTTCTTTTTAAATTGCCTCTTTAGTCAGAGAAATGCTACCTTCTATTTTGAGAAGGCAGTAAGGTCCCCAGTGTTTGTGTCATACCTATTGTGCGGACAAGGAAGGGAACCTTCCACACCATGAACTTGTGAACAAAGTAAACCCTGGCTCTGCCCCTTCAAGGAAATACTGCTACGGCACAGTGAGATATGAGAAGGGCAAGGGCAGGAGAGTGCTATTCCATCTGTTGCATCTACTCAGATTAAGCTATCACTTTGAATTGCAGGGAGAGAAAATACTTCATAACTGATTTTAGCTATCTCTATTGGAAATAGTAGGTTTTCTTGAGAGTACTTTTCATCTTCTGTACACTTTCAAAAATACTTTCTGAGATTTTATTTAAAATAATACTTTTCACAAGTTATAGACACTTCCCCAGGAAGAGATTTGCATACAGATTCCAGTCTGTCCATTCTTTCAAGTATACAATGCTGACTATGAATAAACTTTGAGTGTTTACTCACTAAATATAATTCTTTTATTCTAATTGATCTGTTGCTTTATTATGAAACATCTTGGCTGTTGGTATGAGATTAAAAAGTATGCAAAGTGTCTTTGACATTGATTCTGTTGTCCTTTTTGTGTAAATCCCATTTAGTACAAGTCCTAACTCTCACATCCAGATTCTACCAACAACAAAAGATAAACATTTCTACATCCTGTTTTTCTCATCTTCCATAAAAGGAGTGATCCAGCATGTTCTGACTAGAAGTTCAAAATGTTCCATGCATGCAGAGCAGATGCTTCTCCATCACAGGGCCTTTCTGACATCAGGAGTCTAACAAAGACAGAACATGTGACAGGGCCCAGCCCAGCACGTGATGGTACCAGAAGTATGTGATGAACACCTACTAACTGAAGGGCTATGGGCAGAGGGTGTAAAGTGACTTTCCATTATTATAATAAAGGAGTCTGCTTTTCTCTCTCATCTGTATCCTAGAATCTGTGACAGGGATCTCTATTGACCCCAGGTGGATTCAAGTGTACTGTTTGCTTGCCTATATTGTTTTCTAGACCCTGGTTTTTGCTCTGTGCTACTATCATTGTGCCCACTGCCTTTGATTTGGCCTTCCCTTCCCTTTGTTATAACAAATTGTGACTTCACTGACATACTTCTTGGATTACAACATGGTCTTAGCATCCACTTTTCAGTTGATTCTTGGTAAGTTGGCACCTTTTTGTTCTATGTTAGATCCCCTTCCTAGGTGAATGAGAGGGTTCCTTTTTTTTTAAAATTGGATAGTGTATTTATTTACATTTTAAATGTTATTACCTTTCCTGGTTTCTCCCTCAGAAATCTGCTTCCATGTGGCTTTTTCCCCACCTGTCAATCCACCCCTGCTTCACTGCTCTAGCATCCTTCTATATTGGGGCATCAAGTCTTCCCAGGACCAAAGGCTTCCTCTCTGATTGATTCCTGATTAAAAGGCTTCAGCACCTTCAGTCTTTCCTCTATCTCTTTCATTGGGGTTCTTGTGCTCAGTCAGATGGTTGGCTGTGAGCATCTGCATCTGTACTGGTCAGGCTCTTGCAGAGCCTCTCAGGAGACAGTTATATCAGGCTTCTGTCAGCATGCCCTTCTTGGCATCAGCAATAGTGTCTGGGATTGGTGTCTGCATGTGGGATGGATGCCCCGGTGAGACAGTCTCTTGATGGCCTTTCCTTAAGTCTCTGCTACACCCTTTGTCCCTGTATTTCTTTCAGACAGGAACAATTCTGGGTTGAAATTTTTGGAGATGGGGGTGGCCCCATCCCTCAGCCGGGGAATGCCTAGCCTCTGGAGATAGTCTTGACAGGTTCTACCTCCCTTTTGTGGAGTATTTCAGCCAATGTCATCCCCGTGGGATCCTGGGAGGCTCCTGCTTTCCTGGCATCTGGAACTTTCTATTTGCTACCCTCAGTTCCCCTTATGCCATTACTACATACCTCTGCTCAATTTCCTGGCCTGCTGTATATCTCTTCCATCTCCTCCCATTCCGGATTCTTCCCCTCTTTTTTCCATTCCCCTCTTCTCTCCCTCCCAAGTTTCTCTGACTCCCTACTTCCCTTGATTATTTTGTTCCCCACTTCTAAGTAGGACTGAAGCTTCTAATATTTAGTGTCCCTTCCTCTTGAGCTTCATGTGGTCCATGACTTGTATTGTGGGTATTCTATGCTCTTTGCCTAATATCCACTTATCAGTGAATACATTCCATGTGTGTTCTTTTGTGACTGAGTACTTCCACAGGATGATATTTTCTAGATCCATCTAATTTGCCTGTGAATTTCATGAAGTCATGGTTTTTAATAGCTAAGTAGTATTCCCTTGTGTGAATATACCATATTTTCTGTATCCATTCCTCTGTTGAGGTTCATCTGGGTTGTTTCTACCTTCTGGCTATTACTGATATGGCTGTTTTGAACATAGTGGATCATGTGTCATTATGACATGTGGGAGCATCTTTTGGGTATATTCACAGGAGTGGTATAGCTGGGTCCTCAGGTACTACTACACTTGATCTTAGTCAAAAGTCTAAGAAGCAGTCTTCAGGTAGTACTATGTCCAATTCCTTTTTTAATCTTTGTCCATCTATGTCTGTCTATTTGCCTAGGGTACATGCTTTTGGATTCTGTCTCCACATAAGGACTGACCCTCCCTGCAGGACATGGAACCAGGAATTTGTCCTGATGACCCTTTGCAGTTCATATACATCATGGGGGCTTAGAGCCACAGCCCAAAGAACTACAGAAGTTCCCCAGTAGGCATAAGACATTGGGGTCCACCACATTGCCTGTCTTGCTTATGATAGCTTTGCTTGTCTGTCGAAATTCAACTTCTGTTGCTGGCAGAGCAATGGAGAATTTATCCTTTCATGTTAAGGAACTCTAAATCCTGGCATTAAAAAATTTCTTTGGTTACTTCCTGACCTAAAATCTAAACTGCCAGATTTTGAGAGATTCTGGAATGAAGCTGCTATTCTGGCACCTTGGATCTCACCTCGAAGCATATGGAACCCCAATTTGTAAATGAGAGTACTCTTCCACTCCAGGAAGCCTGAAGTTAGCCCAGGCCTTACCCTACCAAGTCATTTGTCCTGAGGCTTTAGATTATCATAACAAGTCTCAAATCTTTCTCTCCTATGATCACAGCACACAGTAAACCTTGTCAGGAACAGGCCAGTACCATTGTTACCCCTCTGTAGTCCCTAGGGAGTACAAGTGATCCACTATCCCCTCTCAAAGACAATGAGGAGGATTCATCTCCACACCTACACACAGACAAGACCCTACTATAGGTAACCCCCAATGCTCCTTGCTTCCCCTCCTGAAATTGCTACACCTCCCTCCCAGTACCAATGGCAGGAGATGTAGAAAATGATGGAGCTAGTGAAAACAGTTCCTACCCCTCCCCTGTAGCCACACCCACTATCTTTGTTGCTACCTGATGTGTGTTTTTGTGACCATCACCCACTTGCCCTCCCTCACCCCTGGCCAGGACCAACATTGAGATACACCATGTCAATATGGGACCCAAGTCAGCTACGCAACAATGTGTGCCCACCCCCTTACTGATTTATCTCTCATTATAAAGGTAACAACAGGTCAGGACCTGATTCACCCTACTTTGAGTAGGTGCTGAAACAATGGACTATGGAACTTCAAACCTAATATGACTGACACAGTCTTCTCAAGACTTTTCTGACCATCAGTATTTATTTAAAAAAAAAAACTTTTTTTTAAAGATTTTATTTATTTATTATATGTAAGTACACTGTAACTGTCTTCAGACACTCCAGAAGAGGGCATCAGATCTCATTACGGATGGTTGTGAGCCACCATGCGGTTGCTGGGATTTGAACTCAGGACTTTCAGACGAGCAGTCAGTGCTCTTAACCGCTGAGCCACCGCTCCAGCCCCAACCATCAGTGTTTTTGAAGTGGCTTATGATGACCAAACTAAGGCTCAAGCCCTTGATAGCACTCACAACAGCATCAACATTTTATTAGACATGTAACAAGATTCAGTAATTTTACTGACCTGGGCACCCAGGCCCTGATAGGTCAATATACTTATTTCCACCAAATTTCTGACCAGGCATGCAGCCCTTAGGGTTTGCACACCTCATACTTTTGCAACCTCATTCAGTAAGTGGGGAAGGCCTTCACAGATTTCTTGACTTGGGACACCCAGACTGTGAAGAGGCAGGTGGACCCTGGCCCCACCTGAGATATACTCATAAATTAATTGGCTTGAGAGGGCCTCAATGACCCTATCTTCAATGTGGTGGCCACTGACTACAATGAGGATATTCATAAGTTAGTCCTGGCCACATGTGTTCTCGACCCTTAAGCAGGTGCAATTAAGGACAGGACTACTTTGCTTGATGCCCTTCTGACTGACCAGAAGAGGCCCACCAACTCCTAAAGCCCGCCTGATAGATCATGCTGGGAATGCAATAAAACCAGACACCTGTTCAGAGACTGTCCCAATGCTTGTCCTCGGAGCTATTGTCCAAAGTGCGTCAAAGGCTTCCACTGGGCCAAGGACTGCTGGTCCACAGAAACCCAATCACCTCTTCTTTTAAACTCCAATAAGAGGCATAGTTGTTCAACCTGAACTACTGCTTGATCAATACACTGGGAAGATATTAATGGTAATCAGGGATCGATTACCCCTATAACAGGTAATATACCCAATAACCTATGGGATAGAGACTTGCTGAAGGATATGGGCACTGTAATAACAACAGATGACTGTGCTTTTTATGAAGATGCTGGGATGCACGATGAAATTGGCCTCTTGGGATGACCTGTCTCAAATGACTCATTCTGGGTTAAACACCAATTCTAGAGTCCACTGCACACCATGAGCCTGTGGGGCTACAAATAACCACCCTGATAGCCCCCTCCTGGCTATTGGATAATGATACTTGGGTGGAGTAGTGGATCATACTGGAACCAAAGCCATCACCCTCAAGGAGGTGGTTGAGTTTAACCTTGGCCATTTAGAACCCTTCACCAGCTAACATAATAGCAAAGGTCACATCATCTGAGTCTAAGCAAGGACCCACATTTGGCCTTGATGGAAGCACTTTTCCACATGAATTTACTTATGTTTAATGATAAAGGCATAGCCCTGGTTATAAACATTGGGCCTTACTGACCCATAGCAATCCTTTTCCCCTGGTTAGGTGGAGAGATCCCCTTTTCTCACAATGGATGCCTACCACCCCCTTCTGACATAAGGGGCGATGTTATGGAAAACGTCGAAGATGTCTCCCCCTCTATGGGCACCAGGGGAGTCTCACTCTTCTCATCCTACTGTCTCACAATATAGGTGAGGAGTTGTGGGCCCGTTGTGCCTTTGCCACCCTTATTATTGCCTATTGACTCAGATTTCCCCACATGCCCTGTACTTTTAAGACTAATGTCACACTGGTACTCCCACTCATGAACCTTGCAGACACAAATCAGATGATTACGAGCACTTGGCCTATTGCTGAGACCATCTGATGTTTGATAGGTATTGAGGGACCACCTTGTATCCTATTTAGAAACCTCACCACAAGGGACTTTCATGACACTAAAACATCAGGGCAGATGATGGGGATAAAGATGCTTACCCCTATCATCTGTCCCCATGCCGACCCTGACTTCTCTCCACCTCAGTGGGGTGTTCATCACCCCACTGCCTCTAGCTGTCCCACTACAAGTAGAATGCCCACCACAGTCAAACTCCCAATCTGGTGGGAACATTTTCAGCCCATTTGCCCTTCTTCCCAAGGCCAGGACTTCAGGATACATACTGCTAAGTCCAATGACTCCAATGACTCCAGTGACTCCAATGACTCCAATGACTTGGACATGTCCCAGAACATCCAAGACTCAGAATGATACCCTTCTGGGGAACTGGGACCTCTGATGTATTGACCTGAGTCCCTTCCTCCTTTTAAGGGGTGGTAGTATCTTTAATTGGACCTTTAATGATCCAGCAGGAGATGATATGAAAGTAGAGATAATTATAGCATTCCTGATTAATTGGGCTCCAAGCAAATAGTTTGCTCCCTTCTCTCTGATCTTCTCACAAACACTTCTGTCATCCAAGAAGTATTGAACTGTTTTAACATGACATGCCATCTAGTGGTGTGCTGTTCCCACCACATCAAATTTCCTATCCTCCTACATGAAACTGCTGTAATGTCAACACCTGTGACTAATGCAACTCATTTCCATGCTATCACTTTTAAGTCTAAAACTGACCTAAAAGTCATAGGGTGCATCAAACATGATTTTAGCATTACTACAGCCATTATTACTGCCATCCTGGAAGTTGAGCAGGGGCAACCACAGCGGCAGTGGCCCTAACATAAATTGTGATAATGGCAAATGAGATGCTTAATCCAGACACAGGAGATGGTTAATCAACATCTTTAAAGGCCATCCATATTTTACAACAACAGGTTGATCAGAAGTATTTGAAATGGTACAGGCCATGTCTCTTCTTGCATGTGACCCTAGGTTTAGGCCTTTTTGCCTGACCCTGTAGCAGGTATATAATTCCACCTCAGAGAGGCTGAAATTGGCCCATTACATCAAGAGCACATGGTCCACCAAGTTCCTCAAATAGTCTATATTCCTCTGGGAAGAATTATATAAGTGCAACATCATCAGACCTTTGGCTAGGTCCTTTGAGGTGAGCTTTATTACTAAAGTATGGAACAACATTAAAAGGCTCTTTGATATCCAAGTACCATCTTGGATAGTAACTTATGCAATGCTAGGGATGTTCTATTGTTATCATTCTTTTTAAATGTCTTATAAGACTATGCTCCAAGTGGTGATGGCCCTGGCCCTGAACAGGTCTCTCCTTCTGAGCTTATACAGGGATGTCTCTCAGAGACAAGAAGACCCTCTCAATAGTCCACCTACTCCACATAGACATGCCACCCAGGGATACTGACTTCCAGAGCCTGTAGTCAGTGACCTGTTAAGACCCCAATAGCAGGGTTCACTTATAGCCATAGTTCTCTATGATGGTCACCCCTTGAGATGGGAATATCAAGGTCAGAGCACAAAAGTCTGGCTCCCACTGAGCTGCCAACTTCTAAATAAAAAATGATAGATATGTAGGAGGAGTGAGTCAGCATGTTCTGACTAGTAGACCATAATTCCCGACACATACACAGCAGGAGTTTCTACATTTACTAACCTGCCTGACACCCAGAGACAAACAAATTGGACCAGCTATTATAGAGTGAGTTACCTGGGTGGAGGGTATAAAGGCACTCCCCACTATTACAATAACTGAGTCTGTTTCTGCTGCTTATCTGACTCCTGGAGTCTGTGTTGTTCATTTGTACCTTCTTACCCCCTAACCCCAAGGACTCTCTCAGGGCAACACTTCTCATTTATTTTAAACATGCATATAATTAACTTTTCTTTTGGAAATATGAGCCTGTTTTATTTAAAGCAATGACTTCCTTAAATACTTCTAATTTAGGTTTTGCTTTCAAGGTAGAATATCATAGGACTTTTCTTTGCAATTGAAATTTTAAATTTTTGATGTGTAATTTAAAGGTGGATTTTTCTATTGTGTTTAATATGTTATTCAGTTTTGTTGACATAAAAGCATAAGTCTAAACAGAAGAGAAATTTGAGTTTATTCTGCAGCAAGTAGGGTTAAGGGCAAGTAAAATAGATCCAGGTTACCTCAAATACTATGTAAACAAATTTATGGAGTTTTCATAATTATGTTACCTGTGTCCAGTGTCTGGGATGGGTATTTTAAGGTTCATGAAATTTTAGTAAAAAATAAAATGAAACAAACACAGATTGAAAAATAGCAGGGAATGATATTGGGGGGGGGGTTGGTTTAACTTGGAATCTACATATCCAAATGCTAAAGGTCCTTGTCTCCAATTGGTTTTTTTTTTATTCGATATAATTTATTTACATTTCAAATGATTTCCCCTTTTCTAGCCCCCCACTCCAATTGGTTTTTGATAGAACAATAAAGATGCCAGTGGCCAAGGGTTGGGCAAGTGGAGATGGGGCAGAATCCTTAGATTTGACCCAGCTAGGACTATGGAAAGAGGAGGAGAGAGAAATTTCACCATGTTTCAGAGGGAAGACTGTTCAGATTGAGAGCTGCAAAAGGAAAATCATCCAAAATGTAGGTGCAGATACACTACTGATTCTTAGAGCAAATGGTGTGTATCAGGAAGTAATAAACTTTTGAGATTGACATTAAGCCGCATTAGCAAATGTGCTCAAGGATCAGATCTTATTTGGAGCTATATTTTAGTTCAAGAGAAAAACAAGTTTACTATGGGTCTGGGTTTTGTGACTTTCTAGTTTGAGTGATACATTTGATTTGTTTTTTTATTCGATATAATTTATTTACATTTCAAATGATTTCCCTTTTCTAGCCCCCCCACTCCCCGAAAGTCCCATAAGCCCCCTTCTCTTCCCCTGTCCTCCCACACACCCCTTCCCACTTCCCCGTTCTGGTTTTGCCGAATACTGTTTCACTGAGTCTTTCCAGAACCAGGGGCCACTCCTCCTTTCTCCTTGTACCTCATTTGATGTGTGGATTATGTTTTGGGTATTCCAGTTTTCTAGGTTAATATCCACTTATTAGTGAGTGCATACCATGATTCACCTTTTGAGTCTGGGTTACCTCACTTAGTATGATATTCTCTAGCTCCATCCATTTGCCTAAGAATTTCATGAATTCATTGTTTTGTTTCTAATGGCTGAATAGTACTCCATTGTGTAGATATACCACATTTTTTGCATCCACTCTTCTGTTGAGGGATACCTGGGTTCTTTCCAGCATCTGGCAATTATAAATAGGGCTGCTATGAACATAGTAGAACATGCATCCTTATTACATGGTGGGGAGTCTTCTGGGTATATGCCCAGGAGTGGTATAGCAGGATCTTCTGGAAGTGAGGTGCCCAGTTTTCAGAGAAACCGCCAGACTGATTTCCAGAGTGGTTGTACCAATTTGCAACCCCACCAGCAGTGGAGGAGTGTTCCTCTTTCTCCACACCCTCTCCAACACCTGCTGTCTCCTGAATTTTTAATCTTAGCCATTCTGACTGGTGTAAGATGAAATCTTAGGGTTGTTTTGATTTGCATTTCCCTAATGACTAATGAAGTTGAGCATTTTTTAAGATGCTTCTCCGCCATCCGAAGTTCTTCAGGTGAGAATTCTTTGTTTAACTCTGTACCCCATTTTTTAATAGGGTTGTTTGGTTTTCTGGAGTCTAACTTCTTGAGTTCTTTATATATATTGGATATTAGCCCTCTATCTGATGTAGGATTGGTGAAGATCTTTTCCCAATTTGTTGGTTGCCGATTTGTCCTCTTGATGGTGTCCTTTGCCTTACAGAAACTTTGTAATTTTATGAGGTCCCATTTGTCAATTCTTGCTGTTAGAGCATACGCTATTGGTGTTCTGTTCAGAAACTTTCTCCCTGTACCGAAGTCCTCAAGGGTCTTCCCCAGTTTCTTTTCTATTAGCTTCAGAGTGTCTGGCTTTTGTGGAGGTCCTTGATCCATTTGGATTTGAGCTTAGTACAAGGAGACAAGGATGGATCAATTCGCATTCTTCTGCATGCTGACCTCCAGTTGAACCAGCACCATTTGTTGAAAAGGCTATCTTTTTTCCATTGGATGTTTTCAGCCTCTTTGTCGAGGATCAAGTGGCCATAGGTGTGTGGGTTCATTTCTGGATCTTCAATCCTGTTCCATTGATCCTCCTGCCTGTCACTGTACCAATACCATGAAGTTTTTAACACTATTGCTCTGTAGTATTGCTTGAGGTCAGGGATACTGATTCCCCCAGATTTTCTTTTGTTGCTGAGAATAGTTTTAGCTATCCTGGGTTTTTTGTTGTTCCAGATGAATTTGATAATTGCTCTTTGGATGCTGAAAAGGCATTAGACAAAATTCAGCATCCTTTCATGCTTAAAGTCTTGGAGACAACAGGAATTCAAGGCCCATACCTAAACATAGTAAAAGCAATATACAGCAAACCGGTAGCCAGCATCAAACTAAATGGAGAGAAACTTGAAGCAATCCCACTAAAATCAGGGACCAGACAAGGCTGTCCCCTTTCTCCTTATGTTTTCAATATTGTACTTGAGGTACTAGCTCGGGCAATTCGACAACATAAGGAGGTCAAAGGGATACAAATTGGAAAGGAAGAAGTCAAACTATCATTATTTGCAGACGACATGATCGTCTACCTAAGTGACCCAAAGAACTCCACTAGAGAGCTCCTACAGCTGATAAACAACTTCAGCAAAGTGGCAGGTTATAAAATCAACACAAGCAAATCAGTTGCCTTCCTATACTCAAAGGATAAGCAGGCTGAGAAAGAAATTAGGGAAATGACCCCCTTCACAATAGCCACAAACAGTATAAAGTATCTTGGGGTGACTCTTACCAAACATGTGAAAGATCTGTATGACAAGAACTTCAAGACTCTGAAGAAGGAAATAGAAGAACACCTCAAAAAATGGGAAAACTTCCCATGCTCATGGATCGGTAGAATCAATATAGTTAAAATGGCCATTTTGCCAAAAGCACTATACAGATTCAATGCAATACCCATCAAAATCCCAACTCAATTCTTCACAGAGTTAGAAAGATACATTTGATTTTACATTATGTACATTTATTCTACTATGCATATCTCTTCCCATAATGCACGTGATTTTAATCATATGCATGCCATATGCATAGGCTTGCTATGGCAAATAATGGATTCCCTATGGTTCTTATATATAGGCATAAGATGATGACATACTTAGGGTTATTATTGCTGTGATGACATACTACAACAAAAGCTACTTGGGTAATAAAGGGTTTACTTGGCTTAGGTGTCTCAATTCACAGTCAAATAATGTTTTAAGCCAAGGCAGGTACTCAGTCCAGTTGGGAACATGCAATAGAAGCTGGTGCAGAGGCCCTGGTGAAGACTGCTTACTAGCTTGTTTGATGGAGGAGTGGTGTTTACTAGCTTGTTTCACATGAGTTGCTTAGAATTCTATTTTATAGATCCTAGAATCACCAGTCCAAGATTAACATCATACACAATGAGATGCCCTCCCCCATCAATCATTAATATAAATATACCCTGTAGGACTATCTATAGCTGATCTTATAAAAGATTTTTCTCAAAAGAGTTTTTTTTTCTCTCAGAAGATTCTAGCTTGTGTAAAGTTGACATAGAACTCTCCAAAACAGATGTTCAAAAAATGATCTTTAAGAAGTTACATAGAACACACAACTTGTCTTATTGAGAATTCATCCAAAAATGCTTCAGGCAGGTTACCACTCTTTCGCTTTCATACCCAGACCTATTGGGAATGTTTCAATAGAAAATTTTCAACTTTGATAATTTACAAGTAGAAAAGAAATACATTCTATTGTTTAGAGGGGGTTGTATGTGTAGTTGAATGAAGACTAATGTCCTAGGTGGTTTACAGATTGCTGTGGTATGTTATTAGAGTACACATGTACACACACACACACACACACACACACACACACACATGAACACATGCAGAATATGCAGGTAAAAATCTTTTGTATAGTTCCTTTTGTTTCTTCTTAGTAGATTTTAGCCCTGAGTTTGATTCCTGATGTCTACTCCTCTTGGGTACATTTTGTTCTAGAGCTCTCAGGTTTACTGTCAAGCTGCTAGTGTATGCTCTTTCTAGATTCTTTTTTGGAGGCACTCAGAGATGTTACTTCTCCTCTTAGCACTGCTTTCATTGTGTCCCATACATTTGGGAATGTTGTGCCTTCATTTTCATTAACTTCTAAAAAGTCTTTAACTTCATTTTTTATTTCTTCCTTAACCAATTAATCATTGAGTAGAGCTTTGTTCATCTTCCATGTGTAAGTGGGCTTTTTGTTGTTGTTATTGCTATTGAAGACCAGTCTTAGTCCGTGGAGATCTGATAGGATGCATGGGATTATTTCAATCTTTTATATGATGAGACTTGTTTTGTTACTGATGGTCAATTATGGAGAAGGTACCATGAGGTGCTAAGAAGAAGGTATATTATTTTGATTTAGAAGAAAATATCCTATAGACATTTTTAAATCAATTTGGTCAATAACTTCTGTTAGTTTCACTGTGACTCTGTTTAGTTTGTGTTTTCACTGACCTCTCCATTGACAACAGTGGAGTGTTGAAGTCTCCCACTATTATTTTGTGAGGTGTAATATGTGCTTTGACCTTTAGTAAATTTTCTTTTATGAATGTGGAAGTCCTTGAATTTGGAGCATAGATGTTCAGAATTGAGAGTTATTCTTGGTAGATTTTTTTCCCGTTGATTAATACGAAGTATTCTTCCTTAGCATTTCTGATAACTTTTGATTAAAAGTTGATTTTATCCGATATTAGAATGGCTACTCAAGCTTGTTTCATGGGACCATTAACTTGGAAAAATTGTTTTTGAGTCCTTTACTTTGAGGTAGTATCTACGTTGACACTGGGGAGCACTTCCTGCATGCAGCAAAATGCTGGGTTCTATTTAAGTATCCAGGTTGTTTGTCTATGTGTTTTTATTGGGGAATTGAGTCCATTGATATTACGAGATTTTAAGGAATAGTTATTGTTGCTTCCTGTTATTTTAATGTTTTTTTTTTGTTTGTGAGACTATCTTATTTTAGGTTTGTTGAAAAAAGTTTACTTTCTTGGTATTTAAGGGTACAGTTTCACTCCTTGTTTTGGTGTTTTTCATGTATTATCCTTTGTATTTGTGGAAAGATATTTTGTAAATTTGTTTTTGTCCTGGAATATCTTGTTTTCTCCATCTATGGTCACTGAGAATTTTGCTGGGCAAAGTATTCTGGGATGGCATTTGTATTCTTTTAAGATTTGTATGACATCTACCCAGTATCTTCTAGGTTTCATAGTCTCTGTTAAGAAGTCTGGTGTAATTCTGATAGGTATGACATTATATGTTACTTGACATTTTCCCCTTACTGCTTTTACTATTCTTTCCTTGTTTTGTACATTTGGTGTTTTGACTATTATGTAATGGGAGGAATTTCTTTTTTGGTCCAATCTATTTGGAGTTCTGTAGTCCTCTTATATGTTATGGGCATCACTTTATTTAGGTTAGGGAAGTTTTCTTCTATAATATTGTCAAAGATATTTACTGGCCCTTTTATTTAGGAATCTTCACTCTCTTCTATACCTATTATCCTCAGGTTTGGTCTTCTCATTGTGTCCTGGATTTCCTAGATGTTTTGGGTTAGGAGCATTTTGCATTGTCTTTGACTACTTTATCAATGTTTTCTATGGCATCTTCTGCATCTGAGATTCTCTCTTCTATCTCTGGTATTTTGTTGGTGATGGTTGCACATATGACTACTGATCTCTTTCCTAGGTTTTCTATCTACAAAGTTGTCTCCCTTTGTGATTTCTTTATTGTTTCTGCTTCCATTTTTAGATACTGGATGGTTCTGTTCAATTCCTTCACCTGTTTGTTTGTGTTTTTCTGTACTTATTTAAAGGATTTTTGTGTTTCCTCTTTCATGGCTTCTACCTGTTTACGTGTGTTCCCCTATATTTCTTTTATTGAGTTACTTATGTCCTTCTTAAAGGGGAGGGTGTATGGGATGGGAGTTTTCAGATGGGTAAAGAGGAAAAGGGATACTATTTGAAATGTAAATAAAGCAAATATCTAATAAAAATAGTCCTTGATCAACATCATGAGATATGATTTTAAATCAGAGTTTTGTGTTAGGGTATCTGGGGCTCACTGTGTTGGGAGAACTGGGTTCTGATGATGTCAAGTAGCCTTGATTTCTGTTAATTATGTTCTTTCCTTTGCCTCTTACCTTTTGGTTATCACTAGTGTTAGGTGGTCTTGCTGTCTCTGACTGTGGCTTATCCCCCTTGTAGTACTTTGTTGAGTCCAGCTCACACATCTTAATCGTGAGTTCTCTGGAAGGAAAGATGGGTGAGGAACAGGCTGCAAGAGAAATTGCATGGAGGGACACAAAACACCTGGCTTTTGGTTCAAGTCTCCATCTTTAATTATAATGCCTCTCTCCCAAGAAACAAAGGCAGACCAAGCCCTTCCCCTGAAGGCTGGAAACCGGTTCTTCTTGTTCTTCAGGAGGTGGGTGGTCAGGTTGCTGGCTGCTATTCTTGAGAGCAGTGGGCAGGGGGAAGTCACAATTCCTCCCTTCTATTCTTGAGAGCAGTGGACAGGGGGAGGTCACAGTACTTGGGTACAGAGAGCTGAGACACAAGATCAGCTCTGGGTGCTGTAGCACAAGGTCAGTTTTGGACACAGATGAAAACCAGAAGGATCCCATCTCAGGCTGCTCTGGGCACTGTGGCACAGGATCTGAAGTTTAAAATCTTAATCTGCTAAGTACACTCTTATTAAGGTATTTTACAAAGCAATTGAAGTCTCACATTGCTAAACTCATGTGTATACCTGACTATTCCAGTTGTACTACAAAAGAAAAACATATACTACAAAAACATGTACTACAAAAGAAAATCAGCACAAATCAATTTTCTTCATAGAAACATGGACTATGTAGATTTCAATGAAATAATGAGTACTCAGGTGGTTTTTTTTTTGAGATCAAATCATTACAGTATGATTATACAGTATGACATCTATAGTATGGCTTTATGGTAACATGTAGTATATGATGGGCTAAATCCTAAAAACTTGAACATGACAACTAGAATGATACCATGTCATATACAGGTAGAAAATAGATTTTGGATACACTGAATCTAATACAAGAGAAAGTGTGGAAGAACCTGGAGCACATGGGCACAGGGGGAAAGCTTTGCAATTTTATGAGGTCCCATTTGTCAATTCTTGACCTTAGTGCATAAGCTATTGGTGTTCTATTCAGGAAATTTCCCCCTGTGTCCATGTGCTCCAGGTCCTTCCCCACTTTCTCTTGTATTAGACAGGACACTGTCAATAGGATAAAAAAGCAAGCAACAGATTGGAGAAAATATGTTTACCAACCCTACATCTGACAGAGGGCTAATATCCAATATATACAAAGAACATAGAAGATGGACTCCAGAAAAACAAATAACCCTATTAAAAAAGAGGGTACAGAGCTAAATAAATAATTCTCAACTGAGGAATACTGAATGGCTGAGAATCACCAAAAGAAATGTTCAACATTCTTAATCATCAGGAAAATGCAAATCAAAATAATCCTGAAATTCCACCTCACACCAGTCAAAATGGCCAAGATCAAAAACTCAGGAGACAACAAATACTAGAGAGGATGTGAAGAAAGAGAAACACTCCTCCATTGCTGGTGGGATTGCAAACTGGTAAAAGCACTCTGGAAATCAGTTTGTCAGTTCTTCAGAAAATTGGACACAACACTATCTGAGGACCCAGCTATACCACTCCTTTGCATATACCCAGAAGATGCCCCAACATGTAATAAGGACACAGGTAATAAGTTCCACTATGTTCATAGCAGCTTTATTTATAATATACAGAAGCTGGAAAGAACCCAGATGTCCCTCAACAGAGGAATGGACACAGAAAATGTGGTACATTTGCACAATGGAGTCCTACTCAGAAATTAAAAACAATGAATTCTTAAAAATTCCCAGGCAAATAGATTGATCTGGAAAATGTCATTCTAAGTGAGGTAACCCAAACACAAAAGAATACACATGGAATGAACTGATAGCACTTATTATTGGGTATTAGCCCAAAAACTCAGAATATGTAAGATACAATTCACAGACCACATGAAGCTCAAGAAGAAGGAAGACCAAAGCATGGATACTTTGATCCTTATTGCAAAGTGGATCAAAATTCACATGGCTCACAGCCAACCAATAGACTGAGCAGAGGGTCCCCTGTCTTAGTCAGGGTTTCTATTCCTGCACAAACATCATGACCAAGAGGCAAGTTGGGGAGGAAAGGGTTTATTTGAGCTTACACTTCTTTGTTGCAATTCATCACTAAAGGAAGTCAGGACTGGAATTCAAGCAGGGTTGGAAGCAGGAGCTGATGCAGAGGCCATGGAGGGTTGTTTCTTACTGGCTTGCTTCCTCTGACTTGCTCAGCCTGCTCTCTTATAGAATCCAAGATCACCAGCCCAAAGGTGGTACCACCCACATGGGGCCCTCCACACTTGATCACTAATTGAGAAAATGCCCCACAGCTGGATCTCATGGAGGCACTTCCCCATCTGAAACTCCTTTCTCTGGGATAACTCCAGCCTGTGTCAAGTTCACACATGACACTAGCCAGTACAGTCCCCAATGCAGCAGCTAGAGAAAAAAACCCATGTAGTTGAAGAGGTTTGTAGTCCTGCAGGAGGTACCTTAATATGTACCAACCAGTACCCCCAGAGCTCCCAGGAACTAAACCACCAACCAAAGAGTACACATTGAGGGAAAAACATGGCTCCAGCTACATATGTAGCAGAAGATGAGCATTTTAGACATCAGTGAGAAGAAAGGCCATTGGCCTGTAAAAGCTTGATTCTCCAGAATAGGGGAATCCAAGTCAGAAAAGTGGAGGAAGGGGTGAGCAGAGGGAGGGGGGATGGTATATTGTGGTTTGGGTGGGTTAACACAGAAAGGAGATACCATTTGAAATGTAAATAAAGTAAATATCTAATAAAAATATAAAAAATAAAAAATATATAAAATAAAAATTTAGAAGAAATTAAATGGCACTATGGGATGGAATATTTATAGTTCAAAATGATTTTCCTCTGGGTCTCTAACAATTATAAATATAGAAGCTATAATATAGTGTGTTTTTAATCCTGAGAACTTGCAGGTTTATAAATTAATACACTATAATAGAAAACCCAGATACTAGTATATACAATTACAGAACCCTATTTGTTATAAAGAGACAGACAAGCAAAACTACAAAAATAAATAAACAAAACACCATTAAGGGAAAAGCCACTATCTTCAACAGTGAATACTGAGAAAATTGGGTATCTACATGTAGAAATATTTAGCAATAGCTGTATCTCTCTCCCTGTACAAATATCAACCAAAATGAATCAAGGAGTGCAATATAAGAACTTTAACTTTGAAATTATAAGCTGAAAAAAGGGATATACTTCAAGATATAGGCATTTGTAACACCTTTATACATATGAAAATAGTTGTTCAGAAAATAAGGCAAATAACCAATGAATCAGAACTCTGCACTAAAAACCTTCTGTATAATTAAACAAAAATATTTATCTATTCTACAGACAACTTACAGCATTGGAAAAGACATTGCCAACTATTCACCTGACAGTATTAAAATCTAGAACATACAAAATACAAAAGAAACTAAGCGGCGAGCAAGCAGGGTGCTCTGGTGAGTCAGGCCCTGCAGAGCAGAGGATCCAACCCCGAGGCCTCTGGCAGGAGCCTTCAGGCCTCTGCTTCAGGATCCTGAGCAGCCTGGGGACTGCATGCAGTCTCCAGGAAGTGCAGGAGGTCAGCTGTGCACAGGGAGACCAGCTGCAAAGAGGAAGCTTGCACTGGTGAGTCCAGCATTGACAAAAAGACCAACTAACACCAGTGAGAACTAGATGGCAAAAGGCAAATGCAGGAAATTACTAACAGAAATCAAGACAATATGGCAGTATCTGAACCCAATTCTCCATTAGCAGCAAATCATGGATACACCAACACTCCAGAAAAACAAGATATGGATTTAAAATTGCTAGTCATGATGCTGTTACAGGATCACATGAAGGACATGAATAAATCAGAAATTAAAGAAATTAAAGAAATTCAGGAGAAAATGGATCAAAAGTTAGAAGCCCTTACAAGGGAAACACAAATATCACTGAAAGAAATTCAGGAAAATTCAGAAGCCAATAAGAAGGAAAAACAAAAATCACTTAAAGAAATACAGGAGAACTTTGGTCAACAGGCTGAGGTCATGAAAGAGGAAACACAAAAATCTCTTAAAGAATTACTGGAAAAAACAAACAAGCAAGTGAAGGAGCGAAGCAAAACCATCCAGGATCTAAAATCAGAAGTAGAAACAACTAAGAAATCTCAAAGTGTGACAAATTTGGAGATAGAAAATCTTGGGAAGAAATCAGGGTCCATAGATGCAAATATCAACAACAGAATACAAGAGATAGAAAAAAAGAATCTCAGATGCTGAAGATACCATAGAAACCATGGACTCAACAGTTAAAGAAAATGCAAAATGCAAAAAGCTGGTAACCCAAAACATCCAGGAAATCCAGGATGCAATGAGAAGACCAAACCTAAGGATTATAGGCATAGATGAGAGTGAAGATTTACAACTTAAAGGGCCAGCAAATATATTTAATAAAATTATGGAAGAAAACTTCCCTAATCTAAAGAGAGAGATGCCCATGAATATACAAGAAGCCTATAAAACTCCAAACAGATTGGACCAGAACAGAAATACCTCCTGTCACATGATAATCAAAACTGCAAATGTACTAAACAAAGAAAGAATATTAAAGACATTAAGAGAAAAAGGCCAAGTAACATATAAAGGAAAACCTATCAGAATCACACCAGATTTCTCACCAGAGACTATGAAAGCTAGAAGATCCTGGGCAGATCTCATGCAGACTCTAAGAGAACAAAAATGCCAGCCAAAACTACTATACCCAGCAAAACTCTCAATCACCATAGATGTAGAAACCAAGATATTCCATGACAAAACCAAGTTCACCCAATATCTTACCACAAACCCAGTCCTACAAAGCATAATAGGAGGAAAACACCAATACAAGGAGGGAAACTTCACCCTGGAAAACGTAAGAGAGTAACCTTCTTTCATCAAACCCAAAAGAAGATAACCAATCAAATATAAAATATAACATCAAAAATGACAGGAAGTAATAATCACTATTCCTTAATATCTCTTAACATCAATGGACTCAATTCCCGAGTAAAAACACATAGCCTAACGGACTGGATATGTAAACAGGATCCTACATTTTGCTGCATACAGGAAACACACCTCAGTGTCAAAGACAAACACTACCTTAGAGTAGAAGGCTGGAAGACAATTTTACAAGCAAATGGTCTCAGGAAACAAACCATAGTAGCCATTCTAATATCAGATAAAATTGACTTTCAACCTAAAGTCATAAAAAGAGACAACGAGGGACACTTCTTGCTGGTAAAAGGAAAAACACACCAAGAAGAACTCTCAATCCTGAACATATATGCTCCAAATGCAAAGGCACCCTCATTCATAAAAGAAACATTACTAAAGCTCAAAACACATTGAACCTAACAAAATAATTGTGGGTGACTTCAAAACTGCACTTATCTCAATGGACCAATCAGGACAACAGAAACTAAACAGTGACACAGTGAAACTAATTGAAGCTTTGGACCAATTAGATTTAATATATATATATATATATATATATATATATATATATATATATATATATATATATATAAACATTTCATCCTAAAGCAAAAGAATATACCTTTTTCTCAGCACCTCATGGTACCTTCTCCAAAATCAACCATATATTGGTCACAAGACAGACCTCAACAAATATAACAAGATTGAAATAATCCCAGGCCTCCTATCAGATCACGATGGAGTAAAAGTGGTCTTCAATAGCAACAAAAAACAACAGAAAGCCCACATACACATGGAAACTGAACAATACTCTACTCAGTGATACCTTGGTCAAGGAAGAAATAAAGAAGAAATCAAAGACTTTTTAGAATATAATGAAAATGAAGACACAACATACACAAATCTATGGGACACAATGAAAGCAGTGCTATGAGGAAAGCTCATAGCCCTGAGTGCCTACAAAAAGAAAATGGAGAATACATACAGTAGCATCTTAATGACACACCTGAAAGCTCTGGAGCAAGAAGAAGCGAATTCACCCAGGAGGAGTAGAAGGCAGGAAACCATCAAACTCAGGGCTGAAATCAATCAAGTAGAAACTAAGAGAACCATACAAAGAATCAACAAAACCAGGAGCTGGTTCTTTGAGAAAATCAACAAGATAGATAAACCCTTAGCCAGACTAACCAAAGGGCACAGAGACAGTATCCAGATTAACAAAATTAGAAATGAAAAGGGAGATGTAACAACAAAAACTGAGGAAATTCAAAAATCATCAGATCTTACTACCAAAGCCTATACTCAATACAACTGGAGAATCTGGAGGAAATGGACAATTTCGTACACAGATACCAAACACCAAAATTAAATCAGGATCAAATAGATCATCTAGATAGGCCCATAAACCCTAAAGAAATAAATGGGGTCATAGAAATTCTCCCAACCAAAAAAAAGCATGGGACCAGATAGCTTCCGTGCAGAATTCTATCAGACATTCAAAAAAGACCTAACACCAATACTCTTCAAAGGGTTCCACAAAATAGAAACAGAATGAAGACTACCCAACTCGTTCTATGAAGCCACAATTACACTGATACCAAAACCACACAAAGATCCAACAAAGAAAGGGAAGTTCAGGCCAATTGCCCTTATGAATATTGATGCAAAAATACTCAATAAAATTCTTGCCAACTGAATCCAAGAACACATCAAAACGATCATCCACCACAATCAAGTGGGCTTCATCCCAGGGATGCAGGGATGGTTCAATATAAGAAAATCCATCAATGCTATCCACTACATAAACAAACTCAAAGAAAAAAATCCATATGATCATTTCATTAGATGCTGAAAAAGCATTTGACAAAACTCAGCATCCTTTCATGCTAAAAGTCTTGGAAAGAACAGAAATTCAAGGCCCATACCTAAACATAGTTAAAGCAATATACAGCAAACTAGTAGCCAATATCAAACTAAATGGAGAGAAACTTGAAGCAATCCCACTAAAATCAGGGACTAGACAAGGCTGCTACCTCTCTCCATATCTTTTCAATATAGTACTTGAAGTTCTAGGTAGATCAATTACGCAACATAAGGAGGTCAAAGGGATATAAATTGGAAAGGAAGACGTAAAATTACCACTATTTGCAGATGACATGATAGTATAATTTAGTTACCCCAAAACTCCGCCAGAGAACTCCTACAGCTGATCAACAACTTCAGCAAAGTGGCAGGTTATAAAATCAACTCAAGCAAATCAGTTGCCTTCCTATACTCAAAGGATAAGCAGGCTAAGAAAGAAGTTAAGGAAATGACACCCTTCACAATAGCCACAAACAATATGTAGTATCTTGGTATGACTCTAACCAAACAGGTGAAAGATGTATACGACAAGATCTTCAGGTCACTGAAGAAGGAAATTGAAGAAGACCTTGAAAATGGAAAAATCTTCCATGCTCATGGATTGACAGGATTAATATAGTTAAAATGGCCATCTTGCCAAAAGCAATATATAGATTCAATGCAATACTCATCAAATCACTTTCTTCACAGAGTTAGAAAAAGCAATTCTCAAATTTATCTGGAATAACAAAGAAACCAGGATAGCTAAAACTATTCTCCATAGTAAAAAAACTTCTGGGTAAATTAGTATTCCAGGCCTCAAGCAATACTACAGAGCAATGGTGTTAAAAACTGTATGGTATTGGCACAGTGACAGGCAAGTGGACCAATGGAATAGAATTGAAGACCCATAAATGAATCCACACACCTATGGTCACTTGATCTCTGACAAAGGAGCTGAAAACATCCAGTGGAAAAAAGATAGCCTTTTCAACAAATGGTGCTGGTTCAACTGGAGGTCAGCATGCAGGAGAATGGGAATTGATCCATCCTTATCTTCTTTTACTAAGCTCAACTCCAAGTGGATCAAGGACTTCCACATAAAACCAGTCACACTGAAACTAATAGAAAAGAAACAGGCACAGGGGAAAAGTTCCTGAACAGAACACCAATTGCTTATGCTCTAAGATCAAGAATTAACAAATGGGATCTCATAAAATTACAATGTTTCTGTAAGGCAAAGGACACCTTCAAAAGGACAAAACAGCAACCAACAAATTGGGAAAAGATCTTCACCAACCCTACATCCGATAGAGGGCTAATATCCAATATATACAAAGAACTCAAGAAGTTAGACCCCAGAGAAACAAATAACCGTATTAAAATTGTGGTACAGACCTAAACAAAGAATTTTCACACTTTGGAGATAGAAAACCTTGGGAAGAAATCAGGGACCATAGATGTAAATATCAACAAGAGAATACAAGAGATAGAAGAAAGAATCTCAGATGCCGAAGATACCATAGGAACCATGGACTCAACATGGTCAAAGAAAATGCAAAATGCAAAAAGCTTGTAACCCAAAACATCCAGGAAGTCCAGGACACAATGAGAAAGCCAAATCTAAGGATTATAGGCATTGATTAGAATGAAGATTTACAACTTAAAAAGCCAGCAATATCTTCCACAAAATTATGGAAGAAAACTTCCCTAACCTAAAGAGAGAGATGCCCATGAATATACAAGAAGCCTACAGAACTCCAAACAGACTGGACCGGAACAGAACTATCTCCAGTCTCCCCCAAATGTACTAAACAAAGAAAGAATACTTAGGGCAGTAAGAGAAAAAGGGCAAGTAACATATAAAGGAAGACCTATCAGAATTACACCAGACTTCTTGCCAGAGACCATGAAAGCTATAAGATCCTGGGCGGAGCTCATGCAGACTCTAAGAGAACACAAATGCCAGCCGAGACTACTATACCCAGAGAAACTCTCAATCACTATAGATGGAGAAACCAAGATATTCCATCACTATTTTAAAAGGACAAATCTATAAACAATGAGACTAGAAGTATGAAAACCAAGGTCAATTGCACAGTAAACATTTTCAATAAAAACATAGAAGAAAAATTTCCCTAACCTAAGAGATATCTATCAAGGTATAAGAATACAGAATACTTTTTTGGACTACACTATAAAGGAAAGGCCCCTAAACATATAACAATCAGAACACTAATTGGACAGGAATAAAGTAAGATAGTGAAATGCTGTAAGGGAAAAATCCAAATTATATATAAAGGCAGACATCTTAGAACAGTGTGTGATTTCACAATGGCAACTCTAAAAGAAAGAAGGGCCTAGAAAGATGTTCTACAAACTATAAGATATTTCAGGTACCAGGCTACACTTGAATACCCAGCAAAATTTCAATCACAATAGATGGAGAAAAAAGATATCCCACTGCAAAACCAAATTTCTCCCTTCATGAAATCCTTGAGAAGTCATTGTGTGAAGCCATGAAGGTAAAGCTTTGAATTTTTAGAGACTCCGTTTTGAAGATACCAGAGCCCTGGGCTACCTGCTGATGAGAGCACTGCTAACAGAGAATGAACCAGCCCATGAAAAAGAAGTGTGTTTCTGTTAGCAAACTTTCAAGGAATTGGAGGTTTCAAGAGGATTTTGATATTCAACATGGACATGCAGAATTTGGAGTTTGTCCTGCTGGTTTTTAGTTTTCAGTTTTCAGGTCCAGCATTTCCTCACTATGCCTCCTTTTCTACTAATTTGTAATGGTAATATATATCTTGTGTCATATGTTGGAAATATGTGATCTACATTTTCATTTTTATTTTACAGGAATTTATAGTTAAGAGATTGGGGAGGCCCCAAGGCCTTACACTATTACTAAGGCTCTAGAGTGCTCACAAAAGGGTGCCTATCATGACTGCCCCCTGAAAGACCCAATAAGCAGTTAAAAGAGTCAGATGCAGATATTTACTCCCAACTGATGGACAGAAGCTGCTGCCTGCTTTGGTTGAATTAGGGAAAAGCTGGAAGGAGCTGAGGAGGAGGGCAACTCTGGAGGACCAGCAGTCTCAATTAACTTTGACCCCTGATATCTCTCAGGAACTGGACCACCAACCAGGCAGTATACAACACTGGCTGATATGAGGGCTCAAATACATATACAGGAGAGGGCTTCAGGGTCTGGGTTCAGTTAGTGAAGATGCACCTAACCCTCAAGAGACTGGAGGCCCCAGGACTGGGGAGGTCTGATGGGGTGGGAGGTGAGGGGGTTAGAGACATCCTTGTGTAGACAGGGATAGAGTGGAACAGTTGGAGGGTGGACTGGGTAGGGGATAAAATCTGGAATGTAAAAAAAAAAAAGATTATTTTTTTTCTTAAAAGGAGAGATTGCATGAGCCTGGGAAGAAACTTTGTGCTTTGACCTTTTAAACAATGCCAATCCTGTGATAAACAATGGGTACTTTTGAAGTTGGACTTATGTATTTTGCATTTTGATGTGGCTACAAGGCTATCAGGACCAGGAAGTGGAATGTGCTCATTTGGATAAGATTAGTCTCCACAGGTGCATAAATAGTAGCACTATTAGGAACTCTGACTTTATTGGAATAGCTGTGGCATTATTGGAGGAATTATGTCTAATTTACTTCCTGCCAATCTACTTGTAGAATTCTCAGCCCCTTCTCTAACCCCATGTCTGTCTGTATGATTCCATGTTTCCTGCTATGATGATAATGAATTGAACTTCTGGAATTGTCAGTCAACCCAAATTAAATGTTTTCTTTTATAAAAGTTTCTGTGTTCATAGTGTCTCTTCAGAGCAATAAGATACTAACTAAGACATATACCAATAATGGGAAACTGGAGTTCTTAACTAGAGTTCTTAACTCAAGAGTTCTTAACTAGAGTTATTAACTCTCACCAATAGGACATCAAAACAAAAAACAAACAGAGGAACACTGGAGATAAGTGGTGTCATAAAACAAAAGGATCTAACAGATATTTATAGAACATTTTAGCTAAACACAAAAGAATATAAGTATTTATCAGCACCACATGAAGCTTTCTTTAAATTTATCACATTCTTAGACAAAAGGTAAGTCTCAGCAGATATAAAGAAATTAAAATAAAATTCACTTTCCAATCTGACCAACAATAGAAACAACACAAAGATTACAAAGTCATGGAAACTGAACACTCAAACTAATGAGTGAAAAATAGGGCAAGATAGACATTAAGAAAGAAATTAAAGACTTTCTACTATTAAATGAAAATTAATATACAATGTACCGTATCTTATGTAATATAATAAAGACAGTTTTAAGAGGCAAGATCATAGCACAAAGTGCAACCTTTGGTTGGGGGAGGGAATGGAAAAATCTCTGCCTTATATATTAAAAGTATTTTCTGGTCTTCAAGCTGTGAGTCTTCTCTGAGGAGAGATTGAGGAAGTAGCCAATCAACTAGTGGGCCACCTTGAGTCCTACCCCATGGGAAAGAGCCTCCTCCGGACACTATTAATGATTCTCTGCTATGTTTGTAGACAGGAGCCGAGCACAACTGTCATCTGAGAGGCTTCATCAAACAGCTGAAGCACACACCTGAGCAATAGTCAGAGCTCAGAGAGTCTTATGGAAGAATGGGGAGAAGGATTGAGGGCAAGTTTGCATGGAGGTCAGGAACATTGCCCTTCCCCTCAGGAAAGGTGTTGGATAAATGGGAGAAGGGTGGGGCTGGGAGGAGAGAAGGAAGGGAGCTACAATTTGAATGTAAAGTGAATAAATAAATTAATTTAAAATAAGAAAAAATATCCCATACTAATAACATCAAATGTAAAAACTCTAGAATAAAGAGGAAATCATACCCCAAAGGAGTAGACAACAAGAAATAATCAAACTCAGGGCTGAAATCAAAAAGGAAGTTACAATAACAATGTCAACAAAGTGGCAGCCTTCAAAATGGGAAAAATTTTCCAATTACATGACTTAGACAGGGTTCATAATAATAATAACTGTATATATTTTCAAGTCCAATTTTTTTTGCCAATGTACTCAGTGGAGCATTGTCAAACTCCCATTGGTTAGCCCCTTAGAGGAAAGTGTGTGAGTAAGTGTGAATGTGTGTGTGTGTGTGTGTGTGTGTGTGTGTGTGAGAGAGAGAGGGGGGGGGAGAGAGAGAGAGACAGAGACAGAGAGAGAGACAGAGACAGAGACAGAGAGAGAAGGACAGAGAGAGAGCCCTGAGGTTAACAATGGAGCAATGTCAAGGAAACATCTCCTGAAGAATCACCTTCAGCAGTCATTTGAATGTAGATTTCCAACTCCCCTCTGATTACTTATATTTAGGAAAATTGGTATCAATACACTCCTGTTTATTCAGGTCTCCTATTTCTTACAATTAATATTTAAGCATTTCCTATAAGGTAATTAATTATTTTTATTTGAAATTTGAATGCAAAAAAAGACCAATTAAAAAAAGAAAATTAAGAAAAACCTGGATATCAGGGAAATAAATTACCCAGTTAGGAAATGATGTCCAGATATAAATAGAGAATTTTCAAAAGAGGTAAATCAAATAGTTGAGAAAAATTTAAAGAAATATTCAACATCCCCTTTCACCAGGATGATGCAAATCAAAACTGCTTTTAGATTTCATATTATGACTATCAAAATAGTTAAATCAACTAAACAAGTGACATTTCATTCTGGTGATGATATGGACTGTATAGAGCACCCATCCATGGCTGGTGGGAGAGCAAAATTGTACTGCCATTATGGAAATAAATTTGATGTTTTCTCAGGAAGACAGGAATTGATTTACCTAAGATCTACTCTTGTATTTATACACAAACGATGTGCTAACAGGAAGATGCTTGCTTAAACATGCTCATTGCTGCTAAACTCATAAAAGACAGAAACTGGAAACAATCTAGTCTAGAAGGAGAAAAAAATATAATTGGAATATAGTATATGAAAAAACCTCTTTTCAAAGAAAGAAAATCTAATTCAAATAAACAAAAAAAAATATTCATAGGCCAAAGACTGTGACATGCAGGATTGAATATATTTTCGTCATTTTATTTTATATTTATTTAGAAAAGCAGTCAGTAAGACTAACGTCATTTAAGATAGAAAGAACTCCTTCCCATGAAATAAACATTTAAATATTGTATTTTTGATAATTAAAGCCATTTTTAAAATTCAGGTAACTTCAGTATTACAGAAAATATTTAAGTTCTGGGTCAACTAATTGATATATAGAATGGCAGAGATGATTCATTAATTAGTCTACATCCCTTCTTATCACTTTTTTCCAGCCTGCTCTCACTGAAGAGCTTGCAAATTTCCTACCTGCTTCTGCAATCTATCCATACCACACATGTCCAGCTGATTATTCTGATCAACAATAGTGTAGAGTCATGTTTCTTAGGTTATAGTTTTAGAAAATCTGTTTTCCTTAGAAGGAGAACACACAGGGAATACATTGTCCTTTATTTTGTTGTCAAATATTGGCATTACAGCTAAAATAGCCACCATTTTATACCCTCTCATATTCAATACTGACCTTGATAACACGGAGTTGCTGAAACAAGGTCTAATCTAGAACTTGTATTTATCTACATATTCTTCATTTATTTTTTTACCTCACATTATTGGCTTTATTTTCTATAGAGAAAATTTTAATCCAACAACAAGGCTCTGGCAAGGGATCACACCCAGAAATATGATCAGGCTGGAATAAAGACACATCTTCAACTCCTCTGGCTTTGATCTCTCATCTTTGATTTCTCTGGCTTGAATCCTACACACCCTTAGTGCACAACACTAATACAAGAATGTTTCACTGAGGGGCATATGACAAATGAGTCAGAGAAAGGATATGCCTAACTCTTAAGAGAATAGCACAAGAAAGAGAGACCATTTAAGAGAGCAGTGCAGGAGGGGGGCATAAGATACACACACACACACACACACACACAAAGAGAGAGAGAGAGAGAGAGAGAGAGAGAGAGAGAGAGAGAGAGAGAGAGAGAGAATAAGAGAGAGAGAACAATTTTACTGTTACAGTTTTAAAGAGACAGGTTGGAGGTGAAGACAGAATGAGCCAAAATATTAGATTGACAGAGTTAGATTGAGGAAAAGCAGAGCAATTAAGTGAGAAGCAAAGACAGACCAGTTTGAATCAGTCAGTTTGGAGGTCAGGTTTGAGCCAGAATAGTTGAGTTGAGGTCAGAAAGAACAATAAAGGACAGGCTTATTCAACAGTAAGCCTCTGAGACAACAATTACAACTGGTAAATAAAAGTTATTCTTACATTTTCTGTTTGTTTGTCTGCTTTTTGCTGCTAGATATTTAAAGTCCTCCAGAAAACTAATATATTCACTGAGTTTCAACAAGTTAAGTAAATATAGGATTTCTCTATTTCAAGAAAATAAAACAATTTAGGGCATTGGGCTTAGTATAAGAGTTTAAAATGCTAGGCACACCATGGCTCATTCACAAATGCACACACATGTATGCATGCACACACATGCAAAACAAACAAATAAATAAATATAGATAATAACTAAACAATAAAAATCCTATGAGGTCATTGTAATCTAGAAAGTAAAATTCTTTCATAGTCATGAAAGAATTAGAAATGTATATCACTTTCTAGTGATTATTTTGTTTCACAAGAGACATAAACACAAGATATTTACAAAATCTCTAAAGTAAAAACCATTGTCTTATTGTAGAATACTATCTCTAACAGCAACCAAATAGCTGAGTAGCTTGAATCATTTTTTTTTCTCAAAATTCTTAGACTCTGGGAAGACAGGGCACAGGGAGCAGGATCTTCCCTCTGTTGCTTCTGAGTCACTTCTTGGTGGTGTGGATGGGCATCTCCTTGAGACATTCTGTTTTGGGCTGAGGAAGCTCCTGCATTTCTTCTTGTGGTCTCATTCTAGAGCTTGGCAATAATATTCTAGCTCTTTTAAGTGCATTTACATTAATGATTTGAAGTTCTTACATGAGTGAGGGACCAGGGGTACAAAGACAAGGCAGACTTCACTAATCCAATCTCACAAGTTCTTAGAGTTCATCTTATAGAAAGAAGTCTGGCTGTTCTATTTTGTTTTGTTTTGTTTTTCTCAACTGCTGAATCTCTTAATTATTTCTCCATTTCAGTGTTGGGTCATATTTAAATTTCTTTATAACTTTGAAATTATGGAGCACATAAGTAAGTGGATATAATGCTTTAATATTCTAAAATTGTTTATATTTTGTTTAATGTGAGTTTAATTATTTTTGTTATTGAGCATACTGGAGGGAGAGCACTATTACTGACATAGGTGTGAAAATAAAAAGCTTTGAATAAAGGGAGACAATCTGCAGAACTCAAGCGTTTGCATCAAGTTTTCTATGCTGCAGGTGTTGAATCACAGGCAAGAATAATTTAAGATAGTAGCCAGGTTTCTGCTTTGCTTTGCTGCATAGTCTTATACTACTTTATGTACATTTCAATCAATTAGGCAAATGAGTCAGGACATTGTGAACTTGAAATATTTGTGAGATTATTAAACAGAGATGACAAATAAGCAATTACTTACCCAGATATAAGTTGATAGCTTAGAAATGAAAACAAAATGAAAACAAAGAAAAGTAAACTGCAAATCACCATTTGATAGCCAGAGACAAAAGATGATGAATGAACCCAGAGATACATAAAAAGTTTCCCTGGAGATAGTGTGTGGATTCAGAAGGAAGCAGAAAGGAATCCTAAGTGACACCGACATTTTTTGAATGTAGGTGGAGAAGCCTTAGATATAAAATGGAACTGAATATGCAGACAGCAAGGATGGTTACATTAGAAAAACTTCACAGAGAAAGATGAGTAAGAGGAAGATGCTTAGAAAAGAAAGTCATGTTGAGTACTCATGAAGGATAATTAGTACATTATGCTGACTACTTTTGCCAATTAGAAGAACTTTGATTAATACAGTTGGTTACAGAGGGTTTGGACAGATGGCTTAGTGGACAAATTTTAGCCACAAATAAAAGGCTTCTAGCTAAAAGGAGTTATAACAGATAGAAAAAGATATAATAACTCTGCACTTAATATGTTCTGATAAGCATGCAACAATGTAGTTGATAAGTCCAAACAGAATTATTGAACATACAAAAGAAGGTAGGAATAATAAATGGGAGATATATGAAGGTGAAAGAGAGACTGTGTGGGCAGCATGGACAAGAGCTGACCAGACTATGCATATATGCATATGTGGGGGTGTGCCGTAGCAAAGAGCCTGCCATATGTATATGTGTGTGTGTGTGTGTGTGTGTGTGTGTGTGTTTGTGTGTGTCTGTATGTGTGTGCCCGTGTCTGTGTGTGTCCACGTTTCTGGAGAGATAGCTTGGGAAATAAAGCTTAACAAGAATTCTGATATTCAGTACCTACCTGAAAAGCCATGCATACCCAGCCACTCTTAAAACTCCGACAGTTAGAAGCAATTGGCAATGGAATACAGACGTTTTCTACCTTCTGTATGTATGCATGGGCACATACATCACTCACACATGTTTGCACCATGCATGATAACAAATAGACTTTATTTCTATTTTGGTGACTATTTTAATTTATAGGGAGATGAAGTATGTGTGGGAGAAAATTGAGCAAAGTATGAAGACATAGAGGAAATAATTAGAGAGGTATTAACTTAGTAAGGCATTAGTGTCAGCAATCTATTGCACAAAGTGAGCAGGAGACGATATTGATGAAATGTTTGATGAGCATCTGAAGTTCCCAACTATAGAAATCTGATGAAAGCATGATAAAAATTAATTAAGAAGGACTTCAAGTGTGAATTGAATTGTACCATTTTATACATCCTTAATTTTAGCTGCCTATATGTAAAAAAAAAAAGTTGATGTAGAAAAATAATTTGAATAATTTGTACCTTCCAAAAAATAAGTGGACAACAAAAGTGGCTCATAAACCACCTGAGGCACTGTTACATGATTGATGGCTGACAGTGTGGATGCAGACTGGTCTGATGAGACTGAGGATAATATGGTAATAATAAGGATAATTCTTGCATGGAATGTTGAGGAACATTGAGTATCACACGAAGTAGCATATAAAAACCTGCTTCAAAGGTTGAACATTATTCTTGGGAGTAAAAATCTAATCTAGAGAGAAGAGAATCAGAAATTTAAGGGCTAGAATAAGAGCAAAGTAGAAAAGTGGAGAGTGTGCATACAAGATTGTGCACACACAGCCTTCTGTTGAAGCCACAGCCTCATATTCCAATCAGGCCATTTCATTTTTAGTGGTTGAGGAACTACAGCCAGTGCAAGGCAGTCCTAGGCAAATTTAATTAACAAAGACAATGAAGGACAACAGAAGAACCACAAAGAAGTTACTTCCTTCTTACCTTATTAGGTGCTTTCTTAACACAGCCTTGGATAACTGTGGAAGCCCATGGCTATTGTCTGTCACTGCAGAGGCATAGAAACAGCAATGGTGTTAACAATGCTGTCTGTTTACCCTTTTCCTTATAGTTCCTGTTTCCAGAGATTAATTGTAAGGGATTTCAGGTGTTAAAACTATAGTTTAATAATGAGGGGGAGGTCAACATAATTTAAGTGCTGTGTCTCCAGATACCTTGGCATTTGGTGGTGGTAGAGACTGGTAACTTTCTTCGGGGCTTTCTGTGTAGTCACACAGTTGATCTGAGGACAAGATTGAGTATTTTAATAAAGTCTCAACTAGTGCTAAGTGCTCCATGATGTGGGCACTTAAGAATCATCACTTCTCACACAGGGGAGGATGAGTGTCCTCTAATAACTTGTCTTCAGCAGTATCTTTACTTGTTTGTTTGTAATTGCTTAATTTCAATGGAACCTTATTATTTGTGCTTATGTTGGGCATTTTTTCTTTCTTTGTTTTTTTTTTTTTTTTTTTTTGCTGTTTCCCAAATTCTTTCTTATTATTATTTGATTATTTTTTTTCTTTCACTGGGTTACAAGCCAAATTTCACAATTCTATTATTTGCAAATAATAAAGATTGGAAGGTTCAAAGATATTTGAATAATGTAGTTGGTGTTGTTATCTTGTGTTATGGATGTAATTCTTCCCAAATAAATTTTATATACAGAAATATTTTTAACACTACCCAACTAAATTCTATGTATTGAGGTATTTGATACATATAGTAGTGTTGTTTTTTAATGTAAAAAATAGCCTTTTATATTTTTCATCATAGCAAAAACATTGTTATCCTATTTATTTATTTTAATTATTTATATTTTAACTGTTGTCCCCCTTCCTGTCTCCTCTTCATGAGTATCCAAACCCATTCTTCCTCCCCTTCACTTCTAAGAGAGTGCTCCTCCACCCAATCATACACTCCCACATCACCCCTCTAGCATTCCCCTTCTCTGGGGGCATCAAGCCTCCAGAGAACCAAGCACATCCCCCAGCCACTAAGGTCAGACAAGGCCGTTCTCTGCTATATATGTAGCATGGGCCTCATGTATGCTCTTATGTTCTTGGTTTAGTCCCTGGGAGCTCTGAGGGGGTCCAGTTAGTTGATACTCTTGTTCTTCCAATGGAGTTCAAATCCCCTTCAATTCCTTCAGTCCTCCCTCAAGATAGGGTACCCCTGCTGCAGCAGTGTTGTTCTTTTTAAAAATTCTTATTTGCATCTTCATTTTATATTACTACTTAAAAACTGCTGATGGCTTGATATAAGGTTAAAAAAATTCCTAGAGCCTTAACCTATTAGAAATACTTTATATGTGGCATATATATACATTTTCTAATTCACTTGTTTTCCTTAAACAAAATACATGAACTCATATAACACACACAAACACACATATAACACAGACAAACACATGCCAGTTTATCTCTTGCTTTTGCTGGCTGACATTAGGACAGCCTCATTTTCTTGGCCTCTGGTGAAAGCCTCTGGCTGTATGGGAGATGGTTGTATGGCAAGAGTAGAGCATAAGAAAGAAAAAAAGGGGGAAAGTAGAAAAAGAAGGAAAGAAAGAAGTGAAAGAGGGATAAAAGAAGAAAAAGAATGTTTGAAGAGAGAGGGAAGGAGAAATGGAAAGGGATGGGAAGGAAGAAGGAAACAGAAAAGAACAAAGGACACAGAGCCTGAAGACCATGCATTTTATGTGTGTGTATTTATATCTACCTACATATATATCAATTATATTTAAAATATGTGATGTGAAAATAAATGGACAAAAGTATCAGAAGAGATATATCCATGTTATTAGTAAAAGAATAACAGCTCTCTTAAATTAAAATGTAAATCAGGAAGAAAAAAAGCAACACATCAATTTATTTTACCATGCCTCTTGAACAACATTAAAATATGCCAGAAAAACAATGCTATTCTAAGGCCAAACTCCTTTGATCTAAGCTGAATGTTAATATCAAACAAGAAAATTTTAAAGAGAAATGAAACATGATTGATTTCAAAAATATATCTAAAGGATGCAAATTTAGGCAGAGGTGAAAACCATCTAGAGGTCTATTTTGAAACAAATCTGAACTAGCTCTGACCATCTTTGCAGGAGTAGACCAAGGATACAAGAGAGCAAAAGGCTAGGGCAGGATTGTGGGTAGGTCCTGATGAATCTTATTGAAACCTTAACATGCTGAAAGTTAATTCTACTGTATGCACAGCCTCACAATGAGGTTTTATTTGCAGTAAGAATTTAAGAGTTAAGAGTCTTAGATATAAATTAACTGATTTGGGTGGTAGTGGTGTTGCACTGCCTATGAGGAAGAGGCAAGAAGAGTCTGAAGTCAGCCTAGTTTACAGAGTGACAGCCTTAGCTACACAGAGAAACTTAGTCTCAATGAGAGAGAGAGAGAGAGAGAGAGAGAGAGAGAGAGAGAGAGAGAGAGAGAGAGAGAGAGAGAAAGAGAAAGAGGGAGAGGGAGAGAGAGAGATCACAGCCTGTATTTCCTTATTAGTTGTAGACATTATATGACCTCTCAAGGTCACAAGACTGAATTGTCTAACCTGTTAGACAGTATTCCTCGTTTCCATTCAACTAAAAGCAGGCAATGCATGAAAAGCTACTGCTTCTTTATGTATTCCTTAGAATATGAAAAAAAATACCCCAAAGATCTGGATTTGTAGAAGTTTACTTTGAAGAGGAGTTACTGCAATCTCATCTAGGTGTCCTTCTCTGGCCAAGCTGCACAGAAGCCTTTTTACAATTTCAGGGATATAGGGTTTGCACACAGTTTCACTAATGTGTTCTGGGAAGAGAGTCCACTAACTTCGCAAAGAACATATTGTTCTTTATTCCTAGGGGGTTTTCAACATGGGGAACTTTTCTCCTGTATAACAGACTGACTAGGGCTCTTTGACATCCCAGAACCTGAAAGCCAGAGTTTGGATACAATTTTCCTAAGCCTCTGAGAGAAAAGAAGCCCCCACAGTGTGTCTGTGATTTAAGTATCCCCTAGCTTACTGGCAAAAATATTCCTCTTACCATTTAAAAGCCTCTTGGACTCTCTAAAGCATAGCCAAAAGATTCAAACTAAAGCTTTGATTTTTAATCATGTCTTTCTATTGTTGACTTCAAATAATGATAATATGATCTCCATCAATCACCAGCAGTTGTCTAGTGAACGAGAATCCAAGGATTTCTGTGGTTTCCTTTTTTATGTTTCTTCCTGCCTTACACTGCACTAGAGATCTGGCAAATCAATATTGGAGCCACTGTTTGTGTAAACTGAGTGCCCTAAGTGTTACTTCAGTTTTCTGTTTTTGCTGTTCTGTTTAATTTGAGACCTGCTGTACAAAGACTCTGTTTTTAAGGAGGATGTTGCATGGGGGATTATGAAAGTCAGACCACCTCTTCAGACCATAGGGCTTCAGTATAAAAAGGGATCTGTCCAATTTCTTTTAACAGGCAGGAAGTGATATGACTTTCCTTTGCCTCATTTTTCTGGAGAAATAAGATTCTCAGAACTTCAGTGGCAAGCACGTAAAAGCCTTGAATTAAGCTAATTAGAAAAGTGAACTGTTTGTTTGTAAGGATATCAATTAAACACATGCATTTGGATTCTTGAACTAGAAAGAAAATTTGATACCCTCATTGCTTTGATGAGACTTGCATGCTGGCTTGAAACATTGAGATAAAAACTGCACCAAAAATGAAAAATGCTAATCCTTACACTAAAAGGTATGAACATGCAGATATATAACTTATTCAAGTATCTTATCTATGTATGTACTATAAAATAATTTGATATAGTTAAAATTAATTATTACAAGATGCTATTTATCAGAAATAAACCTGGAGATATTTTTTATTATTATGTGTATTAATTTTGTTCTGTCAAATTTCAGCTTTATACTACAATTTTTGAGTTCTCTCCTGTAAAAGTATTTGAAGACTGAGAAATGTTATTTGACCTAAAAGTATTCAGATGTACTTCTAAATTTGATACTAATAAACTTGTATTATTTAAAGGAATACTTCTAACAAAAAACATATCAAGTGCATAAATCTCAGTGCCTGGTTCTCTGTCTCTGTCTCTGTCTCTCTCTTTTTCTCTCTCTCTGTGTGTGTGTGTGTATGTATGTATGTATGTATGTTTGCTTGTGTGTGTCTTTTGTGTTGTTGGTCAGTATTGTTTCATTGAATTCCTCACAAACAAACATTAGACTATTACTACTGTTCCTGTTTACCCTCCAGAACTTGGTCGTAGAACCTAATTTCTGAAGATATAACATGATTGAGTTTTAAAAATGGAAAAAGGAAGTTGGCATTGACTTGAATGCTTCTATTTACATAGAGGGATGAAAAATAAACAAGAGTCTGAGAATCCTGTGGGGTTCAATAACAAAAGTCTATCAATATATGCCCCCTGCTGCTGTAGTGGAACAGATGTTACAGAAATAAACAATCATCTTATAAATTTTAATTGAATTTTAGCCCATGTTAAAAAAGAGAACACATGTCTGATACTACTAGTTGTTCCATTGCTGTCTTGGTCATAAATAAGCAGAAGAACCACACGCTATTATCATTATTATTATTATTATTATTACTATTATGTTAAATTGATATATTACCTTTTTGCCAATAGATTAGTGCATCTCTAAGTATTGTCAGAGAAAAATCATTTTAACAATTAATTTTGAGAACCACAGCTAGTCACCATGCAGAGAACAAGAGACTATGCAATGCTCAGTTTGAATAAGATATCTAAATCATATCCAACCCCCCAAAGACTTAGTGACCAACCTAAAAAAAGGAGAAAGGTAGTAAAATCCAGAGGAAGTGAACATCTGCAGTGAGACAGTCTTTGTTGGACAGGACAGTACCATTGACTATATGAACTAAGAGCACTGTGACAGTTAGCATGCACCAGACTTTGATACCCAACATTCCAGTTTGGATGGGGGAGGAGCTCCTGAAACCCCATCCCAAGTTGAAGAAATATTGACAACTGGTATCTACTTTAGGGCTTTACTGTTGTTTAGGAAAAATATGTTCCATGAGATGGTCCTACATCCATACACAAATCTAGCACTAAGTAGACTCAGTGAGGGTTTTCTTTTTTTTTTTTTTTTTTTAGAAGAAGCCTATGAGACTGCAAGGAAAAAATGTTGGGGACACAGGAGGAAATTTGAGAAGTGGAAATAGGTAGTAGATTTATTCAAATTACAATGCATTGATGAATGAAATTCTCAATAAAATATGTCACAACATGGTTCAAATTAGATGGTATAAACTGTAAATCATTAAAATGGCTAAATATTTTAGTTTAGTCTATCCATTGATAATTATAAAAGGGAGTCTATTCTAGGAAATTAAAACTACTTAGTTCTTTCACATGTGAAGAAAGAGTACATTTCCTGTATATCTCTTACTCCTGACCACCTCATTGTAATTCATTCAGAAAATAACTGCAGGTTAGGCAACAGTGAAATTCTCTCTGCGTTTCTGTGTTTTTCTGCCTCTCTGTGTCTCTCTGTGTCTCTCTGTGTGTGTCTCTTTCTCTCTGTGTCTCTGTCTCTCTATTTGTCTCTCTTTCTTTGTCTCTTTCTTCATGTGTGTATATGTGTGTGTGTGTGTGTGTGTGTGTGTGTGTGTGTGTGTGTGCGCGCGCGCACGCTCGTGCACGTGTGTGCCTCCTTAGACTGTGGGACATAAAGATTAATAAGAAAAAATATCAGCTTTTAAAGAGATCTCAAGTGAATATGAAAGATAAAGTGCATGAACACAACAAGCATTACTGTTATACATTTAGAAAATACACAGAGGAGAGGAAACGGGATACTCATTTCACCCTAAGTGCCAAAATCTACCCAGAATTCCATAGGCATTTGGAGTGGAGGTGGCCACCACTTAAGGGTTTCCTAATGGATGTAGAGATAGTGAGTGGTGTGTGTTAGAAGGACATGACTAACACAGATTGAGGGAAGTATGAAAGCAGCCAAGCACATGGTGTGCAGCAAGCCTGAGGAAAACTGCGGGCTCACTGGACAGCATGCTCAAGAGGAAACCGGCCATAAAACCAGCACTCTCCTATGTACTCATAAGAACTTCACATGGATCACATGGGCAAGGGGAACTGCTGAGTGAATGTGGTCAGAGTTATATTCAATCTCTTCGGAATCAAAACACAGAACCGCAATTTGAGGGAAAGGGTGGCTACTGTATTGAGAAGTAGCCAGAGAAACACACTTGAAAAAGAGCAACAGGTGGAGGGGAGAAAATTCTTTAAAAATGGGATTGGCAAAATTAGATGTCCGCACATTGGATGATAGCATCTGAAGATGTGGTAGGCTCTGCTCCATCCAATTTAGTGTAGCTAACACAACAAGTGAAAATAGCTTACAGTAACATATGACTGAGAAAAAAAAGAGAGAGCTAACCTAATTTTGAATTTCAGCCATGGCAATATCTAGAAGATAGTTTGACACACTGTCGCCATAACATTAGAGAATATTCTGACCTGGAGATAAGGTTTAGCAGGGTTAAGTTTGGGATTTAGTTGATGCTTTGGGTATGGAATAAGTCATTGTTTTTGAGAGCATGAAATAGTAAAAAGGGTAAGAGAAATATGTCTTGGCATAGTTACATTTAAATAAAATGTATTATACAATTTGGTGAATATATAAATAAAAGCCAAATGGTGGTGGTATGAGAGATTGGCCAAAGTTAAACAAAAAAATGTATAAAATAGGAGGAAAGATATGTTTTAACATCCTGAAGCAGTATTTGATTAAAACAAGGACAAAGGAACATTTGCTGACTTGAACTTTGATGTTTATAATTGACATTTTAATTTTTTGCTTCTAGTGGACACTTAGCTTTGCAGAATCACTACCTCAGTTGAATTTCCAAACTCATAAATGTCAAGAGAAGATGAGAAGTGTGACTTAAATCAAAGAAACACATGTCTCCTATCCCTTAACCCCACTCCAGTGCTTGCTTTAGAGAAGGCACAGTAGCACAGATTAGGAAAATCAAGACAAGTAAGTTAACATTTCATAGATGTAGAAAAATGAATAAAAAAGTTTCTTTCTGATTTTCTCACATACAGTTGCTGTGAAAAATAGATGTATAAATAAAGATGACCTTGAGTTGTTTCAGTGCCAGAATATGTGAACTCCAAGAGAGGAAGAAAGAGAGGGTGAGGGAGAGGGGGAGATGAAGGGAGGCAGGGAGTGAGGGAGGGAGAGAGGAAGAGAGAGAGAGAGTGAGAGAGAGATGTTCAGTCTTGAGTCATTAGTGAAATGCAAAACAACTCTGAGATTCCATCTTACACTGGTCAAAATAAGTGCTGGAAGCCTCCTGGCTTGGAGCCTCTTGAGAGGGGACACAGAGTAGGGAAAGAAAAGTTTCTTTCTGGCAAAGTTCAGAGTACATGTAAGTAGCTGCAGATGTTGTTTTAGTGGGAACAGAGCCAGTTTAAAGATAACCACAGTCTGGGTGGAAGCTAAATTCAACTTTATCTTGTTCCTTCATAACCTGTGAGGGTAGAGGTACTTTTCTACTCGATACCAATTTACCTTTATGTTATGTTCTTACATTTCTTTAAGAAAAATGATTTTATTTTGCTTGTTCAGTCACAAACCTGTTTCCAGAAACTTCCATGTGTCTTGCACACCTCTGGGCACAAGGGTGAAGAAAAGAGTCAATGAGATGATTCCTTAATTGTCCGAGTACAGACTCTTAAAAAGAGATACAGGAATCAGCAGTTAATGCATGTGAGCTAAGTGTCAGTGGAACAATTCCAGCACCTGGGAAGCTAGAATAGGATGAGGACATTGAGTTGAAAGGTCACCTGAGCTAGATGTCAAAACCTTGCCTCAATCACCAATAACCACATGAATGGGTAAACTTCACATGCAACACAGTTAATTATCATGAAACACAATAATTATCACAATAAAAATGTAGCTGCTCCCCATACCTGATCATGTTCTCCTCTTACCTACCTTGTCCCCGCCCTCCCTCTATCCCCAACCATGATTGCTTTCTTGTTCCCCACAAGAGCGACTGAGGTGTCCTCACTTGGGCCCTTTGACTTGTTAACCTTCTTGAGTCCTATGGGTTGTGTATTCTGTACTTCTTTGCTTACATCTACTTATTAATGAGCAGATACCACGCATATCCTTTTTGGTCTGAGTTATCTCACTCAGGATGATATTTCTAGTTATCAATTTGTCTGCAAAACTGAGAATGAGCTTCCTCTTAGTAGCTGAGTAGTATTTCAGTGTGTAAATGAACCACGTTTCCTGTATCCATTTTTCTGCTGTGGGATATCTGAATTGTTTCAAGCTCTGGCTATTATAAATAAGGCTGCTATGAACAGAGTATAACATGAGCCCCTATGGCATGGTGGGGAATCACTTGGATATATGACCAAGAGTGTTATAGCTGGGTCTTCAGGGAGACTATTTCCAATTTTCAAAAACAATGGAAATGGGCCAGCTTGGGAAGTAGGAGGTGGCAGGGCCCTCTAGAAAGTACCAGAGACCTGGGAGTTGAGAGACTCTTAGGTCTCAAAGGGAGGGACCTTAGATGAAATGCCCTACAGTGGGGAGAGGGAAACTGTAGAACCCATCTTCAATAGAAAGACAGGGCATCAAGTGGAAGGATGGGGGTACAATCTCACAGACAAAAACTCTGACCCAGAATTGTTCCTGTCTGAAAGAACTGCAGGGTTGAAAATGGAGAAGAGACTGAGGAAAAGGAGGTCCAGCAACAGGCCCAAATTGGGATCCAGCTCCAGGGGAGGTCCCAAGGCTTGACACTATTACTGATACTATGGTGTGCCTACAAACAGGAGCCTAGCATGATTGCCCTCTGAAAGGCCCATTGGGCTCCTGAAAGATTCAGATGTAGATATTTTCACCCAACCATTGGACAGAAGCTAATGACCCCTGTGGTTGAATTAGGGAAAGGCTGGAAGAAGCTGTGGAGGAGGGTGACCCTATAGGAAGTCCATCAGTCTCAACTAACCTGGAAGCTGAAGATTACTCTGACACTGAGCCAACAACTAGAAGCATACACCAGGTGATATGAGGCCCCCAGCACACATCCAACCAAGGACTGTTGAGTCTTGACTCGGTGAGAAAAGATGCACCTAATTCTCAAGAGACTTGATACCCCAGGGATTGGAGAGGTCTGATGAAGTGAAGGTGGGCGTGGGGACATACTCTTAGAGATGGGATGGGAGAGGACGTATAGGATGTGGAGCAGTGAGAGGATGAACTGCTAGGGGGATAATACCTGGACTGTAAATAGATTAAAGCATTAAAAAAAATAGTTGCTCTATATGTGATGCAGTAGAAAAGATTATAATGTCACTGAAGAGGATTTCTTTGTTTCGTACAAGTGAAGTCAGGTGTTTATATTAGAAAAGGAAAATAGAGACAGAGAACTTCCTAGCAGGTAAGATGATGGCTGCTAGACCCAGCAGAAGGTGGCCCATGCTGTAAGCCCAGTGCTAAAGTAGGAAGGAAGGAGAACCCTGGGGCTCCCTGGCCAGCTGGCCTATGCAATTCCTGAGCCCCAGTTTATAGACTAGCTCATGGTACCAACTGACCTCCCCATATAAGCATAGGCTCATACAGTGCCCTCCACACCCTGTCACCATGAACATATAGTAAAATGGGTAAAATTCACTCCATAATCACTTTATCTTTATGGAAGGGCCTTTCTCTTATCCCTCTTTCCTCATGCTCCCAGGAAAACCTATACCAATCAGTGTTTTCTGTGACAATCTCAAAAACATGCTAAAAAAAATCTTCACTATGAATTGCCTCTGCAGATGTCTGGGAGAATGAAATACCCTGTGAATATTCAATCCGAGGACCAAGTCATTGCTTTTGAACCTGTTTCTTTAAACCTGGGTTAGAGAGACTGGCTGGCTACTAGTTACAGAGAAAGGGCTGTCTTGGCAAGGAGACAGACCCTAAGCAGAATTCTTTTCATCTGTCTTTTAAATTAAAGTGAAGTTCAGCAGATACCTGGAGGAAAAAAATTAAACTGCAGATTTTGCAGTTTTGTTGTGCCTGCATTTTTCCAGTGTGGTGTTGAGAAGGCGAAGAAGCCCTTAAAAGCCTTTGTGCTTGGCACCTGCAGAAATCTAATTTCTGATGAATAGCGCTCTAATTGGGTCAATTATTCTATTATACTACATAAGAGTACTCCAAACTGCTGCTTCAGTAAAGAGAGGGGCTTCAGTCTCCCCCTTTGGTGTACAATCTGAACAGAACTCAGAATCCTACATTTAATGTTTTCTATCCCAGGGCTTTTGTGCTTCTGCTCTTCCTGCGCAGTTTATCCTATGAGACAACAGCTGAATTAAAAAGGTTTCCCACTTCTCCTAGACCAGGGGTAAGATAATAAGGGATCCCACTTTCATCACCATAAAAATGTTTCTTCTGTGTTTTTCAGCTGTGTGGGGAGGTACATTAATTCATTTCTTTCAAGTGGACTTTTTTTTTTTATTACATTGGGGCCAACATAGGGAAGGCAAAACTTGGCATTTTTCTTTGTTACTTGTATAACATATTGCACACATGCCAGCCTTCTGTTTCATCTCCTTGATACAATCATTGCTCCAAGTTCCTTGTACATAATCTCCTGCAACATGCGAGTTAGAGAAGACGGTTTTGAAGCTGACGTATGATGACAATTAGAGCCTCATTATTTTAATGAGGTTTATTTCTTAGACATTTCCCTTATGTTGAATGTTCTACGTAACTTTAAACAGAAGGTTCATTAATTAGTATGAACACGTTCACTCATAAGATGGTCTGTGGTTCAAATTTAGTGTGTGAGAGAATGAAACAATGCTGTTAGTTGCCATATATTAACGCTACAATTGTAACATTGTATCTTGTGAGAAAAGCTTTTGTTCAGTTTTTGGAAAGCCACAGAAGGCATCATCCTGGACTCTGTAAGATGCTGGAGAGGTACTTATTACTTCAAAGATATACAACTCTTAATGTATTCAATGATAAGCTTTATATAAAAGTCCAAGATTGGAGTCTGTCACATACTAAAGATATAAGATTAAATATCTTCTTCTGCTTGAGCTATGTAAGGACTTTTCTCTTCGGAGATAACAAAATGGTGAAATATGAGGAAATCTCAGTCCTCATTTTCATACGTTTTTCATCTCCATCTTAGTGCTTCAAAGGAATGATGGAAGTTTATATGCTTAATTATAACTTGAAACATTGTAGAGTAAGTGTTGCCAAGTTTCAAAGAAATGTAATCCACTATATAAGAAAACTGAAAGATAAAAAGCACATAGTCATCTCCTTAGATGCAGAGAAGGCCTTTGACAGAATCCAACACACCTTTAGGATAAAGTTTCTGAAGAGATTATGTATTCAAGAGATAAGCCTCAACAATAATAAAGACAGCTTACAGCATGTCCATAGCCAACATGAACTTAAATGGAGAGGAACTCAAAGCGATTCCACTGAAATCAGGAATGAGACAAGGTTGCCCGCTTTTTCCATATCTATTCAGTTTAGTAGACTTGTAGACTTAGTTAGAACAGCAATTAGACAACTGAAAGGTATCAAGGGGATAGAAATAGGAAAGAAAGATACCAAAATATCTTTATTTGCAGATGATATAATAGTATATATGAGTGACTCTAAAAATTCTACTGGGAATTTCCTACAGCTGATACTTTCAGCAAACAAGCTGGGTACTAAATTAATTTACAAAAAGCAGTTCCTTCTTGTGTACAAATGACAAATAGCCTGAGAAAGAAACAAAGGAATCAGCTTTCAACACAGCATCAAGTAATATAAAATACCTTGGGATGACTATAATTATCAAGTAATGATTTGTGAGATAAAATCTTCAAGACAATGAAGAAATTATTAGATTATAGCAAGTTTTTCCATATTCATGGATTGATGAGATTAATATGGGAAAGATAGCTGTTGTGCCATCAAATGTTAGTTAACCCCAAGAAGACCACCAATGGGCCAAATATGATGTAATCACATTAGGGTTTTTTATTCAAGCTGGAACTTGGACCATATCACTATCTCTGACAGAGGAGAATAGGAGAGGGATCTGAGGCCAGTTTTAGGCAAACATTTATAGAGGCAAGAAGGTGGTACCCAGCCTGGTATACATCTGATTGTGAGGGGTGGGTGTCATTATGGTCTTTAACATAAGTGGCTGGTACTGGGAGCCAAATCATAAACTTACCTTCATTTTTTAGGATTGGTGGTTGTTAGAAAGTGAAGTGTTAGGGGCAGGCTTGCAATCTAGGGTGTAGATTTGTTGGAGAATAACCTAGAAACTTGTGCCCAATGTAGATTTTGTTGGTGTTATGTTCAGTTCATTCTTAGGTCAGGTTCTCTAAGCTAGAGTTTGAACCCAAAAGACATGGGCTCTCATAGCCATCATACTAAAAACAATTTGCAGATTTAATATGTAAGACATTTTCTTAATTAGTGATTGATAAGGGATAGCCCAGCCCATTGTAGATGGTGGTCATGCCTGGCGTGGTGGGTCCAAGTTCCACAGGAAAGCAGGCTGAGAAAGGCATGAGGGTCAAGCCAGGAAGCAGCACCCCTACTTGGCCTTTATATCAGCCCCTGCCTCCAGGTTTTCACCTTGTTTGAGTTTCTGTCTTAACTTTCTTCAGTCATGGATTATGGGTGTGGAAGCTTAAGTCAAATACCCTCTGCCTAACAAAAACCAAACAAAACACTGTGAGGACCTGTTTGTGTGTGTGGGAACACACAAGTGAGTCTGTGTTCACCTTTTATAGCCTCCTGGAATATGAGCCTCATGGTCTGTGAGCAGATACAAATCTGATGTAAAGGCAACAGTTGTGTGTCTTTTTCAGCTGTACCTTGGCACTTCCCACACAGTACATTTTCATTATTTTGTCTCTGCTGGCTCTGAAAACCATGACTCTTATCAAAGAACATGCTTTGGTTGACTTTTATGATGAGTTAGAGAGAATAAAACTTAGCAATCAACTTTTTCTGACTCCTTTGGAGAGGTTTTATTGGTTCTTTGTGAGAATTTTTCCATCAATTTACATTAGAGAGGCAGTAATATTTGGGCTAATTTTATCACTAAAAGAAAAGAAAAGAAAATTAAAAGTTTTAATTTTAGTATTTTTCAAATATTTATGCAAATAATTGTTCTTGTGCTTTGAGCTAGGTTCTGGTGATAGTTGGACACACTGTTATTGAATGACAACTGTTGGTTACAGTGTATTTTAAAAATGAACACTTTTCCTTTGGTTGTGATCCTCAGCCTTTAATGACTGATCTTTCCTCTCCATCCCTGCAGTAAATTTGAATCTTTATATACTTGTACCAGCATATCCTTTAAAATCATTACAGTTGGTAGCAAATTCCTCTATTGAAGACAAAATTGAGATCAAGAGAGGTTAATTCAATCTTTCAAAATTCTATATCTAATAAGACACTGTTTATTTCATCCAATGACAAAGCCTTAGTCCACTTTGACATTCTACCTAGCTTCAGGCCCTGAGTTCTGTTCTAATATCATATCTGCTTATAGAATCACATGGTTTCAGAAGGCATCACTAAAATATTCTCTTTGAATATTCATTCCCAAAAATGTGGAAGCAGTGGCCTAGAGATTAACTTTTTCTCATCATTTTTAAAGCTCAGACTTCAATGTAATGTTGTTCCCAAAATAAGTGGAACAGACATGTCTTTGATCATGAAATATGCTTCTTTGAAGATATAAAGTCAGAGGAGGCTTGCCTCCTTCAGGCAAAGAACCTTCTCCCACAGTTTTGGATATAACTGAGAAGATTGGACAAAACATGCTACTGGCATAAAATACTCACAGCTGGACTTCAAATGGTAACCTAAGTCAATCATTGCCCCTTCCTCCAGTCACCCAGCCACTCATTCTGTGAAAGAAAAAACTGTTACACCCCATGGGGTTTTCAATATCTTAGGTGAGGCCAGGAATGCAGACAAATGATATAAGAGAGGTGGTAATCGAGTCAATAGGCAACATAAGACTAAAGTGATATGCAGAATGGAAAGGGTACCTAACCTACACCAAATATTCTCCTTTCATTTTAATCTGCCAGTACCTGAGGACTGTCACCAAATCTACTCATGTGTAATGACTCTAATATATAGTTATGGTGATAGATGCAAGGATATGAACACTGTACAGTTAATGACTAGCTAACCAATTCTGCCAGGTCCTTTGACTTGATTACTCTTCACCCCCAAAGTTCTCTTCTTTTCCCCAGAATCTTTTCCAGCTTCTTTATTATTTTTCTTAATGCGGAGAGACAGAGAAAAGTGTTATACCCTAGAGAAAGGTTTTTATTTTTATTTTTCCCATTTTATATAATATTACAGTTTGAAAATAAATAAAACTTTCTCTTGCTACTTGGATTTTTTCAAGGTTTTTCATGGCAAGAAACTCCTTACTATTAATTTTTGTGTACCTATTTGTACAACTCTTACTTATCATGACAGCCATTTTCTCCTCTTTGGATGGGAGAGCAAGACAACACACCATTGGTTATGCAAAAGATCCTGCTATAACACTCCTGGGCATATACCCAGAGTATTCCCCAGCATGTAATAAGGATACATGCTCCACTATGTTCATAGCAGCCCTATTTATAATAGCCAGAAGCTGGAAAGAGCCCAGATGTCCCCCAATGGAGGGATGGATACAAAAAATATGGTATATTTACACAATGGACTACTATTGAGCCATTAGAAACAATGGATTCATGAAATTCTTAGGCAAAAGGATGGAACCGGAGAACATCATACTAAGTGAGGTAACCCAGTCTCAAAAGATGAATCATGGTATGCACTCACTAATAAGTGGATATTAACCTAGAAAACTGGAATACCCAAAACATAATCCACACATCAAATGAGGTACAAGAAGAATGGAGGAGTGACCCCTTCTTCTGGAAAGATGCTGTGAAGCAGTATAGGGCAAAACCAGAACAGGGAAGTGGGAAGGGGTAGGTGGGAGAACAGGGGTAGGGAAGGGGGTTGATGGGACTTTCGGGGAGTGGGGGGATAGAAAAGGAGAAATCATTTGAAATGTAAATAAAAAATATATCAAATAAAAAAATCAATCACCTTAAAAAAAAAAGAAGTGAAATGAGGATATGGAGAAAGAAGAATGCTAATTTACTGTTGTTTGTCAGAATGCAACCTGGTGCTACCACTCTAGAAACAAGTATGGCAATTCCTCAGAACTCTTGCAGTAATTGTCCTGGCTAGTTTTGTGTCAACTTGACATAAACTAGAGTGGTCAAAGAGAAGAGAGACTCAGTTGAAAAAAGTTCTCCATAAGATCAGCCTGTACATAAGTCTTAAGTGAATGTTTTTAGTGATTGACAGGGAAGGGCCAAGTCTATTATCTGAAGTACCATCAATGAACTGGTGGTCCCGGGTTCTACCAGGAGGCAGGTTAAGGAGTCCATATGGATCAAGCCAGAAAGCAGCATCACTTGTGGTCTCTGTGTGAACTTCTGGCTCCAAGTTCTTATCCTAACTTCCTTTTATGATGAACTGAATGTGGATGCATAAACCAAATGCATAAACTTCCTCTGCAAGTTACTTTTGTCATGATATTTTATCACAGCAACAGTGATGTTAAGATAGCACCTGACTATACCATGAATTGGTGTGTATCCTAAAGACTTCATACCCTAATAAAAATAATCTTTCATTTTCAAAAAAAAAAAAAAGATGCTGTGGCAAGGAGACTTTCCCCAGAGCCTGAGAAAATGGCTTAAAGAATAAAGAACTTTCATGAACAGAATATTTGATGTCCTGCCTCAAATCCTCTTTGTCCTGCCTCAGTTCACTTGCAACTACTTTGAAGCACTTTTTTTTTTTTTTTTTTTTTTTTTTTTTTTTTTACTGTCGAGTCTTCCTCCAGTGCTATAGGAGTTTTCTTAACTCACAGTCTGGCTCTTACAATTTTATTTATACTCATGAAAAGAACATCCAACCAATACAAGGGTGAAGCTGATCACTAAGCACACTTACTTGCAGGCTTACAAAATCAATTCTAGTAGATGGTCTGAATGCTTCAGAGTTCCCACAGGGAGGCATCCTGATAAACTATGGGCCTTTTCTTCTATTTCCGTTTTACCTTCTGGTTCCTTACTCAAGGCTTCTACAGCTAAATACTTCTTTGAGATTTTGGAAGAAGTTATATCAAATCAAATGCCAAAACCTATCCCCTTACCCTTATTTCTTTCTTTATTCATTCATTTATTTAATTAGCTACTTAGTCATCAGATCCCATTTTATTCACCAAATCTTTCCCCATTGTTATGGTTTTAATTTTCTATTTACTTATTATTGGCTTACTGAAATATTTAAGATAACAAATAGAAAAAGCAGAGGTAACTCCATACACAAAGAGAATTTTTCTGTGATCCTCACCAATCCAAAGCCTTTTTCTGCTTTTCATTTTTTTCTTGTGTATCAGAGCTTTAAGATACAGTATCTGCTGAAATCCTTTGAGTCTAACCTCACTCTCTTTAAAACCTTACTTTCCTTTTTTTTCTCATTTTAATTTCAGTTATCATTATTACTTTATTCATATTATTATTTAATTTTATTTCTAAACAAAATGATGGATTTAATTATATTTTGCATTTACATTTTTCTTTCCTTATTGTACTCTTTGTCATCCTTTCATATCCAATGGTCCTCTTTCCGTCAGACAGTCCTCTTCTGGTTTCATGTTCCATATATATGTAGAATATATATTATATATGCTATTATGTATATTTATACATATGTATTTTGTACAGAATATATTGTATACATAGATTTATACATAACACTACACATGTATATTTATACATTATATATAATGTAGATTGTATATATTTATTTATATATTTATACATAATTATGTAATCTAGATTTCATATGGGAGAAAAGACATGGTAGTTCTTTCTCTCCCATAATCTTTATTGCTTGCCTCTTGTTCTTGCTTTTAATTCCTGTCTTCTCCTTGCTCCCTTCTGAGTTTTCACATCACATTTATTTACATCTAGATTATCCATATGAAAGAAAATATGACAGATTTTTAAATCTGTCTTATTGCATTTGATATAATAATCTCCAGATATACCCATTTCCCTTAAAACAACATAATTACATTCTCAACTCTGGCTGAATAAAAGTATGTTATATAGTTAGGATACCTTTTTTTCTTTATCTATTCATCTGTTGACAGACACCTAAGCTGATTTCATATGTTGACTGTTATGAATACTGCTGCAATAAACATGACTGTGCAGGCACTGTGGGTATGCTACTCAGGTGTGTATCCAAGACTGGTGTTGGATCATATGATAGTTCCAATATTAGTTTATTGAGAGACATTCTTACTTATTTACTTCTTATTCTCACACTTGATATCACAGACTTTTGTAGCATCTGATGGTTTTCTTAACCACACATTTTGGTACATTTACCTTTTTAAACTCTTTACCTCTGCTGATATCGCACCTAATAACCGGCCTTCGTATTTTTTTTTTCTTTTTGCTGCTTTCAAAATATTCTGCTCAGAGATTTCAATTCCCCTAATTTTTTTATTCCAATGTTAAGGGTTTCACTCTTAAATTGTGTTTCCTTGGCTGAACTTTTATAAACTGGAACGTCTTATCTTTCTTTCCTTATTCGTCTGAACACTTCTTCTGTTATCTGAAAACATTGTCATTGACTCTGTTCTTCAGCCTCTTGCCTCTTGCCTCTTGCAATCTTCCCCCATTATCCTTTCTGTATAGCTTCCACATCTCAATGCTCAATAGTTCTTGTTATTGTAGATCTGAAATATTGTTGTTTTTCAATCCCATTGTCCTCTGTACTTCTGTTACCAATTTTTCTGGCATACACCCCCAGTATGTTGTCCTAATTCCAACTTATTCTGCTATAGCCATTCTTCACAATGCTCTACAGATTATGAAAACAACTGTTCCAGCATAGGAGGATGTTTGTTTTGTGGTTACTTCACTGAAATTAGTATGACTTTTCTTATGTCCATGCTTTTCTTTCTAGATGAATTTTGAGTCATAGATACTGTAATTAAAACCAGTTGCTTCCTTCATTATGCATGACCACCAAATGCTTGTGGGTATTTAAATATTATTTACTTACAGAAAAATGTAAGATAATTTATCTTTCATTATTAGAGTTACTTTCAAATTAGTTCACGTTGACATTTTTATACCCAGTATAAGAGACTAAAAACGATGGCCTTTAAAATACCTACTGGGTTTTTTGTTTGTTTGTTTGTTTGTTTGTTTTATGTGAAATTAAGTGTGAGCTATTGACGATTTCCTAAGATATATTCCTAGCTACAGATTATGGATGCAGTAATGAAAAATAGTGCTTTCTAAAGCAGTACTTCACCTGAAGAAGTCTTAAACCAGGCTCAAGTGTTTTCTGGTATTTAGATTCCTCCAAGCAGAGTTGTTAACAGGTAAATTGGAGCAGTATCTTGGATTGTTAAATCTGATTTTTCTCCCACACTGTTGTAATCAGTAAGGCACATGATTCTCCTTCCCTCATGCTTTATACATACATACATCTCCATTTTTGCTAAGATACAAAACCTTAAATGATGTTGTTATTATTTTTTCTCTTGAGTTACTTACTTTTGGATAAGCTTTAAAAATGATATAAGATCCATTAGAATATTCACTATTTAGGACCATTTTATGACTTTAGATGTATTATTATATTTTGATGAGTATTTGGGATGTTGCAATATCACTTGAATAGCTGAGAATTTTTTCTGACTCTATCATACCATGTGAAAAATTTATGTATCTATATCAAAATTTTTATTATGTCTGTATGGATAAGTAAGATAAGTACTTATAAATAATTCATAACTATAAAATTTATAACATTTATACTACATTGTTTTCCTTAGATTTATACTTTTCATAAGACATAATGTCAACTGTAGCATAATTAATTTGTCAATTTATTTGATGATTATTTTATAATTAAATAATATACTGTCTCTTTTACAAAGTTGCTATAGGAAGGATTGACATCTCATGCATTACTATGAGATATGCAGAAAAGATTTTTAAGCTAAATGTCTTAAAGATCTAAAACCAAACATTAACAATGTAATTAATTTCCTATTAATACAAAATGTATTTTTATCTAAAAAGTGCGTAATAACAACATGAAACAGTATTAATGGGATGTATAATTATTCATATTACATTTCTTCTAGTGTCTCACATCTGGGCCTTTATATTGGGTTATAAAACTAGACGAATGGTTTATAAAAATAAAAAGATTAATTCAACAATGTTAGAGTCAGCTAAGATAAGCAGAAAGGCAATCCATGTTTAATCATGGGAAGTAATGTTTTTCAAGAATGATTTGTTTAGCTTCTATTATCCTATTCTACCATCATTCTGGCTTCAGATCAGGTTTATGCAGTAGTGGAGTTAGAAGCAGGTTTAGAGAAAGTTATATTTGTCTGTCAAATGTTTTACAGCCACTCTGATTATACACAGACACATAGAAAGTCACAGAGACACACACACCCCACACACACTCACGCACTCACACACACACACACACACACACACACAGACATGCACACACACTTAAATGTGAATATTTTCTATTGAACTGTAGGGTAATCTTTATGGAGACTTAATATTTGGGGTACACACTTATCTTCTTAAGGCAAGGAAGTATGAAACATAGTTTGCATAAAATCTAGCAAAACCCCACAATCTCATCCTCACATTTGGTATAAACAATAGAATCACATAAAAAATCCTTTTCAGTGAGACATTGTCAGGAGAAATCCAAGGAAAATGCCAGTTAAAATAATTCATATCATGAGAAAGGTAAGTTAACAGACATGGAAACTATTGTTTAGATGTGAATATATATTTCTAAGATTTTCACTCTTTTTTATTAGGCTTTGCTACACAATTAATTTTCTTGGGGGGTAAAATCAAATTCAGTTTCCAGCATAGAAAATGTTTGGTTTTGATGCTGGACAGAAATGAACA